>NW_010145343.1:0-1284 GCF_000699245.1 Pterocles gutturalis | reverse complement strand
CCCGCAGCGAGCTCTGCGTCCACAGCCATGAGCGGCTGCCGCGTCTTCATCGGGAGGCTGAACCCGGCCGCCAGGGAGAAGGATGTGGAGAGGTTCTTCAAGGGATACGGCCGTATCCGGGACATCGATCTGAAGAGGGGGTTTGGGTTTGTGGTGAGTGTGCCCTTCTGCGGGGTCCCTGTCCGTTGGTGGGCACTTGGATCTTGTGCGTGTTTTATACGCACGAAGCTATTTCTAAAGCTAGCGCTATTAACGTGCTCGGCTAAATACACTATGTGACAAATAAGAGTTTGTTAGTTTCTTATAAGAGTAAAAAAAATGTATTTGTGTTTTTACTGTGGTGTTTTTGCAGGAATTTGAGGATCCGAGGGATGCAGATGATGCTGTCTATGAATTGGATGGAAAAGAGCTTTGCAGTGAGAGGTGAGGTACCCTGTTTGGTGAATATATAGGCTTGAATATCTAAAATAAGAACTGAGTTAATTTTAACTTGTTGTATCAGTGCTGTTTAAACTGTTCAGGAAGGGGGGATGTCCCAGTAACTATAACTATGAAGAAATGTGTAAGAAGAAAAACATTAAAATGTATTATTTTCTGTTTCTTTTTTTGTTCCTAGGGTTACAATTGAGCATGCAAGAGCACGCTCTAGGGGTAGAGGCAGAGGGAGGTACTCTGACCGTTTTAGTAGCCGCCGTCCACGTAGTGACAGGAGGTATGTATAGCTTTGAACTGACATAGTTTAAAAAAAGAACACTGTGAGCTCATCTGATACAAGAACTTGAGTTATAATGAGATATTATTTACCTTTTTAGTCAATAATTTGATGTGGCAGTAGGATAGTGAGGATTACAAAACTTCTCGGATATGCTTGTTGTCTTTATGCTCCCTCCCTGAAGGGAGTTGACTGAATCTGTTGACCTAGATTATTCAGGATATTCCATAGCTAAGTTGTACTAGTAGTAGTATGCAGATACCAGTTATTGGTACAGCCTTCATTAATATTAACATGTGGTTATATTTCAATGATTAATAGAAGTCTCAATTGTCTTATTCAAAGCAGAAGTGCCCCACCTCTAAGAACAGAAAATCGCCTCATAGTAGAAAATTTGTCTTCCAGAGTCAGCTGGCAGGTTTGTTGAAACACGATTAACTATTTTGACTTCATTTAATGGGTATGTAATGTAATTATTTTGTAAAAGAATTAATTAAAATTAAATCTAATTTATTAAAAATGTTTATGTAATTAATGTAATTTTAAATAATGTAACTTAAATATTTTGATTG
>NW_010145342.1:0-2816 GCF_000699245.1 Pterocles gutturalis | reverse complement strand
CTCTAACATTCTGTGATTCTGTGATCCAGTGACAGCACAAGGAGCAATGGGTTCAAGCTGGAACATAGGAGGTTCCACTTGAATATGAGAAAAAACTTCTTCACGGTGAGGGTGACAGAGCACTGGAACAGGCTGCCCAGAGAGGTTGTGGAGTCTCCTTCTCTGGAGACATTCAAAGCCCGCCTGGATGCGTTCCTGTGTGATCTGATCTAGGTGTTCCTGCTCCGGCAGGGGGATTGGACTAGATGATCTTTCGAGGTCCCTTCCAATCTCTAACGTTCTGTGATTCTGTGATTCTGTGACATCAAAAATATAAACAAAGGAATTATCTCTCACTTTCATCTCACAGAACTTTTTTATTATTACTTTTACAGCAGAATATTTTTGCCACAGTGAACTACTGAGTGGAATATTGAAGTAATCTCACCTTCTGCTGCAAGCTTCTGAGAAAGGTGAGAAATGCAGTACAGTCTGTTAAAACAGACCTAAAAAAAAACCAAAATACCCAACCCCAATGTCTTTCACTCTGCCTTTTTGCTGAACTTGCTCCAGACCAGCATTACAGGAAAGCTGGACTGCAGCATTCTCATTCCAGCTCATTTTGTCAATGCATTTTACTTTCACACTTATTTTTTCACCCTTGGGACCATCTATTGTTCCTTTGCTTCATAATTTTAGGAAAGGTTGGCTGTCTGCTGCAACACAGCTGGCAAATATGGCTAAGAGCTGTGATTTTCTAACAGAGGACTATCTACAGCTTTGTAAGCATCCTTAACTATGCAGAAAACAAACACTGATTAAAATTCTGGGAAAACACCCCAGTGTTTGAATCTCATGTAATATTCTGGTAAGGGATTCCCTGGTGCTTATCTGGGATTCTCAGAAACAGCAGCAGACTGTTGTTCCCCTGACTATATTCAGCCACAGTGCTTAAAATGGCATGGGAAAGAAGATATTTACGACATTCTAAATACATTTACAGAAACCATAAATACAGCAGTATTATGTCTGTTTGTGCTTTCTATCTGCAGGCAGGTAGGACCATGCCTCTTGGTAACAGCGTTTGTTCCATTACTATCTGCAAGCCATTTTGACCTGAGGTAGATGAACAAATCTTATTTGTCTTTTTTTTTTTTTTTTTTGTCTTCTTACAGTTAAAATTATCAGACATTTGCTTTTCCATCTTTTTCTACTGCCCTTATGATACATTCTGCTTATCACACCTCAGCTGTCCATCAGGAAAGTATATTAGTGATTTTTGCGCGTAAACAATACAGCTTCTATAAGACAAACTCTTAACATTGCAAATGGTGTGGCCTCTTTCTCAACACAGATGCAGAAAAAGTTTTTAGCAGCTGTGAAGACTAAAACAATCTCTAAGAGACCAGTAACAGAGAAAATCTTATCCCAGTGCCCTACGTTTCTCGCTTCTACAGATTTCACATTTACGAAGGAAGAAAAAGGAGAGCAGGATAATGTCAGAGCACTTAATTAATTCCACCATCACTGACAGCCCAACCTTGATGATGATGATACACTAGCAGCTTCACAGCAACTGCAGAAACAATCCCAAAGATGTAGAGCAACACACTCTGCAACACAAGCATCATTCCCCTGTCTCTGCTGGGTGGTAACACAAGCAGTCCACTTCCAGTGTCGAGGTGTGTATATTCCAACAACTTGTGCAATACGCTCTCAGGCAGGGATTAGCCCCTCTCCAGATACAAGCCAGAGTTTCCATCAAAAGGCTGTGTGTCTCTCTGTTAAATCAGATCTGCTAAGGTATATCTGAGGTGTTAAAACCTGAAATGCTCAAGTTACGCATTCAGATCTCCAGTTAAGTTCCTCGTTAGGAGCTGTCAGCCATTGAGAGCAAAGACCACCCTGGACTCTCCCAGGCATGGCAGCAGCGGTAGCTGCAGGTAGTCATCAGTTTGAAAGCAGAAATCATCAGTGTGCGCCCAGCTATCGACTCAGATGCCTAACTTGGGCATTTGAGATTAGAACAATTTTGTCAAATACATTTTTCCTTGCTGTGTGCTAGCAAAGGAGAGTTTGTCTGAGTAGCTGGAAAAGTTTTCACATGTCCTGTATTAAATGTAAAGGTCTCTTCTGTTACTGGAGTCTAGTGCTCTGGCACTCCATAAGGGCTGGTAAGCAGATGGTCACTTAAGTAAAAATATCCTCAGAATGAATTAGTCTAGAAAGCTGACAACTTGCAATGACCATGAAAACTTTCTTGAGACAAAGTCGACTGCATATTTTTAGAAGAGTCAAATGCAAAAAAAAAAAAAAATCCTAGGGAGCTGCTAGCTGTACGGATGGATTCACTGGGACAAGTGCTCTGTGGAAAACACAGATTTCAGACATTTGGAAAAAGAAGAAGAATCTGAAATCAGTGTGGCATGTTCACGTAGACCTAACCAGTGTGATTAAATCAAATTAACTTTGCAGAGAAGGAAATTTCCTGCAAATATAGATGGAACTTCAATTTGAATGGAATTAAGTGCAGTAATTTTAGACCTATTTTTTTCACTCAGTTTACTTTTTTCCTTCTGTAGCCTTCTTTTTCTTTTCTTATTCTTCATACGATGATGCCAAGATGGCACCTTTTCATCAGGTCAGACAAAACTCAACAGCCTGCTATGAAAAATCCTAGTAATACATGGATTATATACATCAAATCACTTCACTTTAAAAAGTTAGATGAAAGTATTATTAAGACATAACAGAAAGCATCTCAAGAGTGTATAAGAGCAGTTATACTTGTAAAACGTGCTAGCTGCTAACAGTGTGTCCTGGGTCCAGCTGGGATA
>NW_010145341.1:33966-56283 GCF_000699245.1 Pterocles gutturalis | reverse complement strand
CTGGTCCTCCTCCGGCGGGCGGCAGCGCTTATGGAGCGTCTGTGTGGTGACGGGCTTGTTGCTTTTGTTGTTGCTCTGTTGCTTCCTGGCGTTTAGGAGAGGGGCAGAGAAAGCCCAGCGTGCCATGTGGGGAATTGCAGCCACTCCTGTAGCGCTTCTGCAAGCACTGACAAAGGTTTTCTGGTGAGAGAGAGTCAGTGGTGTAGGAGATGTGGTTAGGGTGCTTAGGTACAAGCTTGAGGTGAGTTTGGTGTTTGGGGGCTGTTGCGAAGCCTTCCCGTCTTCTGCCCTTTCTTGTGCAGCTCGTGCCAGATGGCATGTGTTTTTGATCCAAGCAGTGTCCGCAAGCTTGTGATTAGAAAACTAGCTAGCGCTGTAGGCATTGCGCATAGACATAGGAAAAAGGTGTTCACTACCTCTCTTAGTAGTTACTTTCAACATGAACCCTGCAGAAGGATGTGTGAACTTGAGAGTGATGGTAAGCCTGTGCTCCAGCAAAGATAGAAAATAGTATAGGAATGGCATGCATTTTGTAGCAAACCACTTTTTAATGTTTTTGAATAATTAAAACGTATTTACTGGGGATGCTGAAATTTAAGCAATATGTGGCATCTGGTTGAGGATGATAGAGGCTTAGATATGTAAGTTCTTGTTCTTCTTGGGATAAAAGTTTACTCAAAAATGCATGAATGAGGCTTTGTGTTAATGCCCTCAAATCTGGAAAAATCCATAAGCTTTGGTATCTCAAAAGTCACAGCTATTCTTTTTCACGAGATTGCATGTGGTAATCTAAACAATAAAGTTGACTAATATACAGACCTGTATATGCAGAAATCTAGGACCAACTCGATTCCCTTTAACACTTACGCTTCTCCTGATGTTGTTTTTCCCCTTTCTAAAATAATGATTATAACCAGAGTACCATATTGGGTTTTTTCTTTTTTTCTATCCTGGCTCTTGAGGAATGATGCTGCCAAATTAAACAGTCATAGCCAATTGGTGCAGTACTTAAGCTAATGTCCGTGTGACTTTATTTTTCTTTTTTTTTTTTTTTTTTAATTCAGACATATTTCTTCAAGATTACCGTATGCCTGCTTGTCTGCAGTGTAAGAGAGCAATGCCCCAAAGGTGTTTAGGTTCTGAATTAGATTTTCAGCTTTCCAGATAAGAGTAACGTGGTTTCTTTAAGGTTATATTCTGAGCCTTTGGATTGAAGAATGTCATCTTCATTTGAGGTTCTTGTTAATCAGTAATCTGGAAGACTTTATACACATGACAAAATCTCATCTTCCGGTGAACTTTATAGAAACTCTTGCCCTAGATGCAATCTCCTGGCCTGGAGAGTGAGGAACAGGATGGCTAGCCTTGAGATCCAGGTTCAAAAGCTGTTTGTAAAGGCATGCGTCAGACCACGTAGGGTGGAAAAATTTCACTGTCTTCAGATCATTGCATAGAAGCCTGTTGAAACCATGCTAACTTCTTTACTGGACCTAAGAATTAGCATACAGAAGGAAACACATCATTTGATCACTTTGCTGTGTTAAGATGACTCCACTAGCTTTTGACAAGATGTGTGAAAACAGAAGAGTAGTGTCCACTTAATTGCCTCTATGTGTTTAAATTTCTGAACAGTACTTGTATTGGACGAAAATACAAATTAAGCCTGTTTAATAGAGCTTACGATTTGTATTCTGTAGTCCAGTGCTTGATAGAGACTGAGTTATCTTCAATTTTTTCTTCATCTAGAAACCAGGAGAACGTGGAAGTGGAACTTATTTTTGCTAATGAGGCTACAGTTGTAAAGCCATGTGGGCAGTTCAGGGTTTCAGTCAGAATCTACTGCAGAATAACTTGGGTTTTCCTGTTTGTTGTTTTCGGTTGATGGTGGCCTTTGTTCATTCCTACAGCTGCTTTATTTTATTTTTTTTTAGATTAAAACAAACCTTGAGGTTAGACAAATTATAGCTTCTTTTGAACTTCAATGCTGTTTCTGTAAAGTGTATACTTTAAACTCAACTTCATGTTTTATGTGAAGCAGTTGAATAGTTTTGAACATAGTTTTCATCAACCTGCCTAACACTTGAGAAGCCCAACTTGTGAATTTACAAATGTGATTTAGTAGCTTCTTTTCTTTTTTTGGATTTTTTTTTTTTTTTAGTCCTTGTTTTGTTTTGGTTTTTTTTGGGGGGGGCGGATGGTGTGTTTTTTTTTTTTCCTGAACTGAGTTGCAACTAAATGTTGTAAATACTTAACTGAATTTTCTGTTGGTGATGGGATAATTGCAAACTGAAGATTCCATGGTGTAATTTTCAAATTTTGTGCTTTTCTTGGCACTTCCTTCCTAAATACGACCAAGAGCCTACATCTTCCTACTACCCAGTTTTAATCTTTTACTTTCCGTCCCTGCAGTCTCTAGCACTTATTTCACCCACTTCAGCTTCTACTTCCGTGGTAATGTGCTTAGTCCTTCCCATCACTGATGTGGCCTCATTTCCACACTGCGAGGTCTGTCCTGCAATCTCGTTCTGGAGACATTAATTCAGTTATTCTCTTACCAAGGGATCATTTTGATTTTCTGGAAACAAAAGTGTGGGTAGTTATTTTACATTTATGTGAGGATAATAGTCAAGATTGTCTTTCAAAGGGAATATACACAGCTGTGCTGTTCTTAATACTGTCTGAGGCTGTTGAATACTGTAATTGAAACATAAAAAGTAGGTGAAGCCCCTGAGATCAGTTGTGTTTTTGGTGTGAGTTTTTGGGAAAAGGCAGCTGTGCATGGGAGAGAACCTGTGAATGTCCTTTCTGAGGAAAAGGCTGACCAGAACAGAACAAAAAAGTCAGCTTAGATGCCAGAGAAGCTGGTTGGGTCTCACTCACTCTCACTTCTTTTGGGTAGCCTACCTGTATAAAAAGCTTCCATTACAACTCAGGGAATTTTGTGAGGTTAATGGTGTCCTAAGATTCTCCAGTGGCTCTTCCTGCTGCTTGCTAGTTTTGTTTTGTCATGGTGTCTGTTAGAAGGTGTTTCTATGGAGTTTTTATTTTCCTTTCTCAAAACTTTCATTTCAAATGCATAGAAAGATATCAACAGGACTGTAAGATCAATCTTTAAGGTACACTTCAGCAGTAATCCTTATTTTGCAGTTCTAACGACAGTTCTGAACTTTTCCTGAAAAATGGAAAGATGAATTTTAAGAGTGTTTTATCTCTTAGGACTTTCTTATGTGTAAGACCTTCCCTCTCTTTTTCCGTCCTTTATTTTATATATAGCAATTTTCTCCCATGAGTCATCCAATTTGAAGATATGTGTTCTCGCACTGTAATTTCCCTCTTCTGGTGTAATTGTACTTGTAGGACTTTTTTGTTAAGACCCACCCCTCCCCCAAGTCAGTGCTCTCTTTTCTTCCTTTCAGTTAGTTGCTGGTAAGTGTCTATATTTGTTCAATTTTGCTCTTCAGTCACGCTGTTAGGCTACCTTAGCTTAAACTGCCTTCGGAGGTGCCTGACTTCACAGTTGCAGTAGATGTGTGTGGTGCCAGTTTACCTGTAGCAGCTTCAGTCGGGCAGTTGTACTGCAGTGATGTGTGAAGACATGATAACTTGTTATTTTCCCACATTATGGGCTTTGTTGATTTGTATTGTGTATGTTCTGTTTATGTTTTGTACTACTATTTTGCTTGTTTGAAGCCAGATTGCAGAAAGACTTTGTTTCTAAATAGATTTAGAGTAGTGGTGGATGGATAGGAGGGTTGATATTTATCACAAATATTGGTTTAAAGAGATAATCAGGCCAATTAAAACAGATCTAATATTTAAGAAGCGTCTATTTGATGAAACAGCTCCATTGTTTTTCATCAGCCACAGCTGTTGTAAATGTTATCTCTGTGGAGGCAGATCTCTTGTTATGTAGGTCACATCAAGGAAAAATAGCAGCTGAACACTTGCTTCAAGTATTGTGGAGGAAAGCGCAATGAAAACACTGTCTATGTTCCTGTTGAAGTGTTTTGAAACAGCAAGAGGAGTTGTGTAGTAGACTTTGGCAATTTGTATTAAGACAGGTTGTGAAGGTGGAAAAATAAGTAAAAACATATCCAAACATCCTTGTCCCATCTAAATAAAAGTAATTTAAAAACAGAATTCCTTGAAGGAATTTTTGAATCAGAGGAGAAGAGAGTACTTTTAGACTTTGGGCCTTGAAATGAGCAGCTTCCCTTGAACTTAAATAGTAAACGGGCTCTTCAGTTTTCGTTCTCTGTTTGCCCAGCAAAATATTATTTGTGGGGAGGGGAGAGGGTAATAGTTTCTGCTGCTTCAGCTTTGAAGCTGTCTGCTGCAGTGGCATTGCAGATGATGTGACTGACTACATACACTTCCTGATTTTTAATTTTTTTTTCACATCCTTTTTGTTTCCCCTTGGTAAAAAGAGAGAAGCTTCTTGAAGAGGAAGAACAATAAATCAGAATAAAATAATTAGGGAGAATATGGCAGCTATTTCTAAGACAAATAACGTGTTTGTAACTTTGGAAGCAAGTGTAATTTTTAGGAAATGGCATGTTGCATTAGCATGCCGCATTTTCCCATTGTACAGACAAAGGGAATTGTTTTGAAGTCTTCTGATACAAACAGACCCTTCAGTGTACTGTATGGTGGTAGTAGTAGTCAGAGAATGTCTTTGATTCAGGGGTCTTAATGCATAGTGACTCCAAAATTGAGCTTTGCTGCTACTTCCTGAGAACAGATCTACTGTGAGCTGAGTAGAAGGTTTTACTGTTGTTGGTACTAGTGGAAATAATAGACCAGGTGAGGTTTCTGGACTGCTTTATGTGAATGTGGCTGATTATAGTGCTAATAATTTTTTTGTTAGAAATTAATTGAAATATTTTCCACACTTCTAATATGTACATTTCTAATGCAAAATTTGCAAGAGGATATTTAGTATAGAATGTCACTAGACTTAGATTTGAAAGGCTGGTGTTCTGTGAGACTAAGGTGTTGTCCACACCCCTGAAATCTATACCTAACAAGTTTTATTAATACTTATGTATCTTTAGTAGATTGAAACAGCTTAGAAATTGGATTCTGGACTTCCGATGGCAGTGTTTTTGTTCTCTGACTAGCAGTGAGACACTAATCAGGCAAACTTCTTTTGCCCATAAATGAGTTTATGTGGCATACAACTTGCCATGTTATTTATACTTCCAGTGCAGAATTCATTCTAAGGAACAGTCAGGAAGGACATGTTGACTGAGTTTTTCCAATGCCCTTGTAAAGCTTCTGTCTGATCTCTGTATGTTTTTTGCTGTGTTTTAGGCCTTTGTATTCACTAGAGGTAAGATTAATACACAATTCTTTTGGGCATAATTCTATGGGGAGTAGATTAATTTATAGTAAGCGTAGATCATTGTGATCTCTGGATTTGCATTTTATGTCTAGAGTAGCTAGTAACAAGTAATGTGTGAGCATATATGTATATCTAAACCCTTGGTCTTTCCTGCTTGTTGGTCTGTTTATTTAACAAACCTCAATTACTATTTTGAGGAACCTTTCTTCACAGTGTCTGCACTTACTAGCTTGCAGCGTAGGCTTTTACTGCCACTTTAAGATATCGTTGACAGATGGGATCGATGCAAATTTTTGGTTTTAACCATATTCTTCCTTTTTATGTTACTTTCTGTGCTTGTTAACAGGAACACCTTTAATTTTTTTTCAGTAAGGGTTCCTGTTAGTATCTAAATTGTTCTGAAAAGCGATGTCAATGTAAACACTAAAAATGAGGTGTTGCAGAGGTGATATAGTGTCAGGCAAATATTAATGTAGTTACCAAGTATGATGTAAAGGGAGGAGATGTCTTAATTATCTTGTAAAATGTAAATCATTACCTTATCAAAGTTGACTTTGTGTCTAACATAACTCTATGAATCTGCCATATATTGTATGCTGGGTGGTTAATAAAACATGTCAGTTTATAGTGGCCCTTGAATTAACATAGGTGAAAGGTAAAGGGCTGGTGAGACGTACTCTAAGCTCAGCATTAAATTGAAAAAGTTCATCACAGATTTTCTTTGTTAGCCTTTATGTATGAGGAAGCTTAGCTATTTTTATTTCTCCCAAGCCTTCGTCATTTAAGAATCCAATGAATGTTGCACCTTTGAGGGGCTAAATTGTGGTGTGTGAGTACCAGTGCAACATTTGTGGCTTAAGGATGTTTTAAAGGAAACCATAAAAACACATTTCACTGCTTATTAAAACTGAATGGATCCTGGAAGAACAAACTTAATTCCTGTATTTAAAGTATCTTATATACTTAATAACATAGTAGTTCTGATTTGATATGATTTCTTGTAGGCAATTGGAATAATTAAGTTCTGTCTTGCTTTCTTTCTAATCAAGTGTTCTTATTTTAGCTGACAAATCAAGACCGCCTTCATCAAGCCCTTCCAGTATTATTCGCCGGACTTCCTCATTGGATACACTCGCTGCTCCGTACCTTGCTGGACAGTGGCCTCGTGATAATCATGGACAAGCTGCTCCATGTATGAGAGACAAAGCCACACAGGTAGGACACATTTTTTGTCTTCAGAGTATTTAAATATGAACACAGGATTCAAATGTAAGAAGATTTTCCCTTGAAAACATTCACTTTAGCTTTCTTGTTTGCAAGTTTCTATTCACTTTCAAATTGCAGGAATCCTACCTTTGGTATTAGGTATGTGAATTATTTGCATTCTTCTCTAAGAAAAGGCTGTGAACTGTAGTATCTGTTAAGAGCTGCACTTTCTTCTTGCCTCAGAAAAGCACTAGTGTATTGCACGTCTGTGTTGTCGTTGTTCTGATAGTGTGCAGTGCTAGATTGCATGGATGTTAAGTACTATTTAGTTTAAGTTTATACAGGAGAACTTAGTGACTCCTTATATATATGTCTGTCTTAAAACAGAATAAAAAAGCTCTGTAGTGCCTGTATAAAAGTTATTGTAGCCTTTTTTTGTGATAGGCTGTTCATCCTCTGATTGTAAAAGGCCTTTAATGTTCACCCGGGATCTATGCACCAAGTGTAGAATTATATCCATTGAAGAGCTGCCTCGTTGAACCACGAACGATGTTCAAACTTGGCTCAGCTGGAGAGTATTTAAAAAGTACATGATTTGACAATAAACTTCAACTTGACAAAATTTCACAAGCTTGTGATGGTTCAGTCCTATGCCGCCTGTAAAGACAGAACCAACATACAATCGAATGCAACTGGCGTTATAAGAGTTATATGCTTATCATGACAGTTGTTTTATCATCCCCCTTAAAGGAAGCTGTTGTAACATAGTATTCTACTGTAGGCAGAAGTGTTTCAAGTTGGATTTTTCCGTAAAATATCCCAGTATTTCATTTCTCCTTCTGTGGATGCAGTCTGGCAGTTGATTTCTCTAACTTGTATGGTGAGAGAAACATCCAAACATATCAGACTTTAAATCCTTATTTCTAGAGCATGGTCTCCACAACAGGTCTCCACCAATACCAAAGAACATGAGCAAAATGCAGCTGGAAGAGAAGCTGACAGCATGTGGGCCACACTTGAGTGTGAACCTGCTTTCAGTCTGGTATCAATAACAAAAATATGGCCAGCTAGGTTTCAGTGTGCTGTCTCCTCAAATGTGTAGGAAGTTGAGCAGATGATGTCTGCAGCATTGCTTGTTACTTTGTGGCTTTCTCGAGATCCACATCATTTTGCAGAAAGGACCGCAAGTCAAAGAGCAGATCAGTAAAAAAGAAAGGTGTTTTGTAGGGGAACATGACTGGGTGGCTAAGGTAGAAATACAAACTGGTGAAGAAAGGAGAGCTGAGGAACAAGTTTCTGTGCAGGAAAATAAATTGGAAAAATGTTTTTAGAAGATGGGGTGAAAAAGGTAAGCAAATCACAGTAAGAGGAGGAGGAGGATAAAGAAAGGTGTATGAAATATGAAGAATTGCTGTTAACAGGCACCATTAAAAGGCAGAAGTAAACCAGTGTGGATGCATTAGCTATTTATGTTCATATTTGATTTCTTAGGATAATACTTTTTTCAAAATAATTATAGTTCTGTACTACTGCCAAAGTATTTGCTATATTCAGTTTATCTCTTTCAGCTTAGTTTTGGTTTAATCTGAGTCATGGTTGGGTTTTTATAATCTGCGTATTTTCCAGCTAGATTAGATATCATCCTTTTCGGTTTGCATTTTTCTTTTGTTTTTTCTTCCAATTCTGACACATCCAGCTGCTATGATAGTGGGCCTTTCATATTTAAGAGGAAACATGTTTACAAAGATTAATGGGAAGACTGTAAAGGGCATTGGATATTTCTGCAGAATAAGTATATTTAGTGGTGATTGATGTTAGTATACTGCTGAGGGAAATAGAATAATCTGTTTGCACTTCCTAATTTAAAATTTATCAAACCAGTAGGAAATTTTGGGATACAGATGTACATCCGTACATCCAAAGCTTGTGTTGATATGACATTGATGAGGCATCATTGCTTTTAATCTTTCTGGTGTGCTTGAGAGCAAGCATTTGAGCTAGGGACAAATTTAAAATGTGATTTACAGTAGTTAGTTTCCCAAGATAGCATAGGCTCTCCATTTGTGTTGTTCATCCAAACACCACATCTTCAGAAACACTGAAGTTTTCGCTTACAAGGTACTCTGGCTCCAGTGTCCCATTTCAGATTTCACAAAATCTGATGTGAAATAGATGTGTTCAGATTTCAAAAGGTGAGGGAACTGGAATTGAATCTATTAAGATATAAAAAAATTTCAAGTTGACTAAGAAGGGTATTTTGATTCTGCAGGCTTATTGCACAGGGAGGAGAGTCATTCAGGAAGCAGAGTGGGAACAGACAGCATTTAGTGACATGCTTTGGCTTGCAGGCCTTTATAGAGATGCCGATAGGTCATAGCTGTCTACTGTGTAAAGAGATCCCAGGTCATGCGGAGACTGTCTGTGTCAGACTACTCCTTCAACTGATTGTTTTGGTGAAACCTGTCTTTAAAACCAGACTGAATGTATGTACATGCAGAATGCTTGTTGGATGATGAATAATTGTAATATTGAGTGTCCGAGGGTCTGGCTAGACTTGATACATGCACATATCTTTTAAGTGCTGCTAAAACAGGTGCTTGTAATCTTGTCTTTTTCCCTTTGAATCAAACCTGTTTGGCTTTGCCTGTCGTTGTTTAAAATACAACTATGTCAAAATACAACTTAAAATGAGACAATTGCTTTCAGTTTTTTTAATTCTTAAAGAATAATTCATTTGAACTGCAAAGTAAAGTTTTTGCCTCTTAAGACTTTTTTTTCTTAAGTGTTCTACTATCTGTGATAGATTTAGCCTTAAACTTTTTTCTCTTTGTGATTCTAGAAAGGATGTTGTGGGTGGTAACAACTAATAAGAAAGTAGTAGTACTTTAAGAACCTAGAGAAAGAGAAATACCTCTTCGTTTATTGGTTATTGGGTTTGTGTTTCTTGAAAATAAGTATTATAAACAAAATAGTATTGCATTTCTGTCTTGATGTAAAGGTTTCCTATAATGTATTATACCTACTCTTGCTAGAAAAATATTTCTAACTCTTTGGTTTGAGGATGAGCAACAAAACAAAATCAGATATTAATTTATGAAGTAAGTCTTGAATATTAAGTCAAAGTCTTGAATGTAAATTAAATGCAAAGACTGATCAGTGTTAATTAGATTCCTATAGGCAAGTGTAACGGTTGTGCTGAGTCGGGAAGTTAGAATTAGTGGCTAAAACTTATTGTTCCAGGAGCTAGAGGATAGGATGAGACTCCAGATTGACACTTGAGAATTGACTAGACAAAGATTGGTACTTGGCAGTGGGGATTACCAATTATTCTATTTTATGATGAGGATAAGTGAGTGCTTTTCTAGAAAAATAGTTTCTGATGGATTCTAATTTTGCTATGAAATAGGAATTTCAAAGCAACCCTACTAACTTCATCATTCAGATTTGTCCTAGTTATTGATTTGGAATCATGAAGAAGAAAAAATACTGATAGTGGAGGTTTCATTTATATGAAACTTATATCTAACTGAAGCTGACAGGAATTACAGCCTTTATGTTTGGAGTTACACCTCCATTTTCTGTGCGAAATGGGGATTAATACCACATCATGGAAGGCTTTGTGAGTTTCTGTGTTGTGAATACAGATGGGGTAAGTAAGGTCTGCTTGTGACTTGCAAGCTATTAGTCTCAAATGTAAGAACAACTGTTGCGCACTGTAGATATCAAGCTTTGAGGCAATCGAAAGTACCTGTTTGTAGGAGAAAGTGAGATATCAGTGACTTCCAAGGATGAGTTAGCTAGATTGCCACTGTATGCTAAGAACTGCGCTGTGGCAACAGTGAATTTAAAAGAATTTGCAGCATAAGCTGCTTCCAGAAATCCTTCCCCTGCTTCATTAGGTATATTTCTTGTGACTGCATGGAAATTCCTGGTAGATGTTGTTATCCCTCTTCCCAGAACCTTTGCAGTTCACTGCTTTTGAAGGCCATTTTGGACATGGTTAGGTGGAAATACAAACTGTCCATAAAGCGTGCAGTATTATCATAGGCTTGCCTGTGCATTTTGTTAATTTAAATAAATAGTTTGTCTTAATGATACTTTTAATTTCTCAGAACTTTTTTACTGTACTATGTTTGCAAGTTTCTTTATTAAATGTTAATGACTTCGTTGGTTTAGTGAAACTAGCTTAGTATTGTCCGTGTTGCTTTCAGCTTGGCCTAAGACAACTATGAACCTGAAGCCCTTTGAGGTGTTAAATTCTCTGCTTTGCAATAGCTGTAGTGTGCTTATATGCGTTGCGTTCCTTTTCCTCATTCTTCTGAGCGAGAACGTGATTTTGCAGCTGTACTGGTGCAGATTTTCAAAGTGTTTACACCAAGGCACCCTTGCTAAAGCATCAGAAATAACAAAGACAGCATCTGTGCAGGAAATGAAATATGTCTCCCCCAAATTCAGCACTGTTGTACTGATTCTTCAGAGCTCTATGGCAGCTTGTGGTACATCTGGCTGTTAATACCACCTTATGTTCAATAATTGGGAAGGGAAACTAGCACATTCCAGTATTAGAGTAGATCTGAAGGTTGTTTTTTTGTGGGTTTTTTTTAAATTGCATAGTTTCACTCACTTTTTTGTACTTTGCTTGTCAGAAAGACTTCTAGTCAGTGACTGCTTTTCACTCGCATTTCTGAGTCTAGCAAATCTTAGCACTGTTCTCTCTTCTAATTTGTCTCAAAATATTCTGCCAGAAAGTAGGAATAACTCTTTTTTTTTTTTTTTTTTTTAATTAATCCTATAATCTTCTTGTTGCAGACAGAAAGTGCCTGGGCTGAAGAATATTTAGAAAAGAAGAGCTCACACAAACGTTCAGCATCATGGGGCAGCAATGATCAACTGAAGGAGGTCAGAAATGCTATTATTTGAGATAATTTTGGATTATCTTTTTTACTAGTATGCACTGTTACCATGAGTTTTCAGGAAGGAATGAATATTGTACTGCTCTGTTTTATTATACAGATCGTAAGGTTGGTAAAATAAGAAATAGCTGTTCGTTTGGTATTGATTTCGTATAATAATGCAGGACTATTAAAAGTTTTTAATCTGAATATGTGGAAAAGAAAGTGTCAAATGCAGGTGATGTTCTTCATCGAAGGAGGAATCACAGCAGTGACCAAACTGCTTTCAAACTTTATGTATTTCAGGCTCTTTGAGTAAACCTCCAGCGGTATCTTCTGGGCTTCAGCCAGACTGGTAGCTAACGTGTTAGGTTTACAAGAACTTGAGTCTAATTTAATGCTGACAATAATTATGAATGTTGTGGTAGTAAAGAATTTTAACTAAGTGATGGAATGAATTGATGAAACTGTGTGTGTACCTGAATATATCTGTTGAAATCTGATGTGAATTTTTCCTTTATTAGATTGCAAAATTGCGTCAACAATTGCAGAGAAGCAAACACAGCAGTAGGCATCATCGTGATAAAGAAAGACAGTCTCCATTTCATGGTAACCATGCAGCCATTAACCACAGTCAGGTAAGGCTGTGTGCTTTTTGGACATATTGGGTAGGTAATACTTTTTTTAACTCCTTTCAGGGATGTGGTTTGTGTTAAAGGGAACTTAGAAATACGACGTATTGCTAAATATGTTGTAGCTATAGGTGAATTATATTAAGTAGATCTGTTTCCTTTGACTTCCTCATGTGTATGGGGTCCCAGATCTTTTTGTTACTTGGCTGAGTTGGCTTTCAACTCCCCCTTTCAAAGAATTTCAGATAGTTAGATCCTTCCTTAAAGCAAGACTCTTAAAGTGTGTTCTGCAGACTCTACAAAAGAATGACAGATAATCTACAGTTTTAGATTAAATTTATCTTTTTCATCATGCATTGCTGTAACAAGGATGAATTTGCATGTAGAATATGGATGGTTCTAACTGGTGGCAAAATTATACACTCAAAATAAAATTGTAGTTTTTGCTGTTCACATTTGGTGTCTTGACAGTAGCACATGTCTAATCCTATGATGAACTGGTGTAGCCTGACAAAAGGCTGTTCAATGGGATTTTTATGTACTCTGTTAAAAATGTTTATACTTTTGATGGCTTCATTCAGCCTTTGTAAGATCATATTTTTTTTCCTGACATTTATCATGCCTCAAGACTTTAAGTAGCAATCACTTTCAAAATTGTGATGGTTAGGCCACTACATGTTCTGGGTGCAGTTTTACTTTTATCTCAAGACTGTTAATGAGGTCAGGTTCACTGAGAGGTAATATTTTTAGCTCAATTGATAGCAAGTGAAAAAAAATTACAGGCTTTTAGACACACAGATCCTTTTTCAAGTCTGTTTTGCTTGAGTAACTTTAAGAAAACCAATAGGAAAGTTTGGTCATTTTTTCAGAAGAAAACTTTTTTCCCCCTACTGATATCTCATGAATGTATATTTATTATCTACACACAAATTTTTTGAACAGTTACAAAAAGAACAAATCTCTTGCAATAGCCTTGAACGTCAATGTAGTCGGAGGTTCCACTGACTGTGGAACTGCCAGTCTTGTGAATTGAGAAACTACTCAGCTGTGAAGCTTGTCCGCAAATCTAATCATATTCTGAATTACTCCTGAAGTGCAGTTAGCATTGCTCTAATAAATATTGTACTCTGATATCAGTCAATGAAGACTGTTTTCTTTCTGTTGTTGCTCCTTTTGAAAATAAATTAGGCCAGGGAGGGAAGCTGTTCTGACATCAGCCTGTGTCCTACTCTACAGGTACTTGCCTATTCTGACAAACGATGAAATAAAAAATAAAAGGGAGAACCATATGTACGGTCCTGAGCAGCCAGGTTCTTTCATAGATGGAAGTCAGGTGTCTGAGTGAATCTGTTCTACTTTCTTATTTCTAGTCTTGAAGTATAATAGGGGTTTGCATTTCTCCTGCCCTGTTCTTCCTAACTCCTCCTTTGTATAGCAATCAGTAGCATCTTTTGTCTCAGACCCTTATTTATCCCTGCTGTAGTTAATTTAATTAGAATTCATGAATTTTCAGAACATAAGTGTCTCTTGAATTCAGTTTGTTATTAGTGTGAAGTATTGTGCTACTAGAAGTATTGTATTTAGGATAACAGTTTAGGAATTACTTCTTCAAACTCTTTAAATATCAAAACAGAAACTATTTCCTTCTCCTCGTCTGTATAGCAGAATAGTTTGGATTTGAAGTAGGTTGTCTAGTACTAAGTCCCACATTTTGATTTGCTTTACTGGTGCAGTGTAGCATGCTGCTAATCTTTGCGACTGCTGTAGCTGAAGTCAGAATAGTCCAAAATGATGAAAGAAGGACAAATAAATGACCCAATCCCTTTCTAGGGGTTTTTGAGAAAGTTTATGAAAATTGTTGAGACACATTAAAAAAAAAAAAAAAAAAAAAAAAAAAAGGGAAAATTTTTTAAAAATTTTGGGGAACAATAAAAAAAAAAAAAAAAAAAAAAAAGACAGGTCAAAATACTTGGTGCAGGTATTTTATCCAAATCTGTAGAACCTGTTAGAAGATTTGTTTTGTATTTGTAGGCAATTGAGGCATTTCAACCAGAAAAAGTGTACTGAGGAACTTTTGGTATAGGCCCTTCAGTACACTGGAGAATCACTTGCAGTCTAGCAGGTTTGGCTTGGTATTCTGCAAACCTGTAGGTTTCTGAATGCTGAGCTATTGTCACTTTAACGTAGATAATCTTAGTGCTTTTTAATTTTGAAAATGAACAGTGATGCAACTAGTCTGAAAAATGCCCCCACACACACACACATTATGTATAAGTATTCTTTTGCATCATAGTTACTTTATTATGCTCCATACAAGAAGCAAAATTTCATGAGGTCTTTTACGTTCTGCCAAATTTTAGAGTACGTGAATAAAATATTGCACAACAGATAATTAGGTTTTGGGCTTGTGAAACGGACTATAAAATACAAACTGAGGCAAAGCAGCTTTTCCAGCATTGTGTTACAAAACAAACCATTGTTTTTGTTGGTAAATTTTGTGCCATCTGTGTTGAGCTACTTGCGAGGGGGGGGGAAGTTACAGAAGGCTTCAAAAAGAGTTAGTGAAGGGTTTAGATTAATGACATTTAGAGGCTACTTTCCAAGTCAGAGTGGAAAATCTGTAACTGTAGGCATCAAGGGCAAAGTTCCTAGGCTTTCTCATTCCTTTCTAGGGAACTGCTAAACTAGAATTTCTGGAAGCAGGTCAGTTCCTTCAGTATTTGTGGGAAGGACTGTGTGGAAACACTTGCAGTTGGTGATTAGAATATTTAGAAATTTTTTTACATTTCCAGCTGAAAGAAACTTGCAGTTGTTGACTCTAGAGGGTCATACA
The DNA here is from genome assembly GCF_000699245.1 of Pterocles gutturalis. Taxonomy (NCBI): domain Eukaryota; kingdom Metazoa; phylum Chordata; class Aves; order Pterocliformes; family Pteroclidae; genus Pterocles; species Pterocles gutturalis. Next base: position 41,376 of record NW_010145341.1, on the reverse strand, counting down.
AGGATTTCTGAGCTGAAGGAGTTGGATTCCTGACAAGGCTGAGAAAATGTGGTAGGAGATTGCCCTGATAATCACTTCACAGAGACCAGGTTAACTGTTTAACATTTTGGAAATGGCTTACTCTTCTAGTTAAAACTAAAAGAAGCAATTCCAGTGGATTTATTTCCTCTTTTCTTCCCTACTAATAAACACTTAAACTTTGCCACAAATCTTGACTTCTACCAAAATTTTTACCGTTTTTTACCACCTAAGCTTCCAAATGATTATTTAGTTGTGCTCCTTTCTTACATGATTTTGGTTTGAAGAAAAACATCCACACAGTCTCTATGGAATAAGCTTGTTAGCTATTTCTGCCTCTCTACTCAGAATCAGGAAATAGTTGGTGAGGAACTTGATGAAGTCCTTGCTGCTGACTATGTTTTTTTCCAAAGCAATTGAATGTTTTTTGTTTGGTTTTTTTTCATGATGCCAGAAATATTCCATTCTGTCTCTCTTGACAAGAAGAGGGGTTTGCAGAAAGGTCATAACCTCCTCAGGTCACCTCAAGATGCTTCTGAGAATGTTGTATTTGAATTAATTGCATGGTACTAAATCCGCAAACAGGAGTCAAACCAGTGGGATCTTCCTTTATTCTCAGTGTTAATGTAATAGAGAAACTATAATTGAGGCCAGAGCTGAAGCTTGACAGAAGAATAAATGGGTTAGGTCTTTCAAAATAATCTTTTTTCCTCAGTGCACTTGTCTGATGTTATGCTGCCACTTGATGCTAGGAACCGTCAAGCCACTTCCTTTCACTTTCCTGGGAAGCATGCGTCCTTGATGTCTTGCCAATCGATTGATCCTAAGCAGCCAGTAATACTGAGACCAATTGCATGCAGTTTGCAGTGAGGTTTTTTTGTGTCACTCTTACCACCTTACGGAGGTACAACATTTCATTCTTAGAGTGGAATTACCATGATGTAACCTTGAAATGGTTTGATGTTAATATCAGAAAGCATCAAAACACCTTGGATTCTACTTAAAATACTATAGCTTGTTAAAAAATTGGAAAAGCTTAGAGTATTTTTCTAAAATGTCTATGAGCAATTTAGATTTAGAATCACCCATATTTTATATCTCATGAGTTTGTCATACCTGTAAGTTTCAGGACGCTAACTGTCCCACACCAAAACTCCCTAACAGTGTGTTGTTATGTGAGTGCTGTAATTATTTTCCTGTGTTTGGCACCTTGCTTCATTTTGTGTGTTCCCAAATATGCAATAAGTAGTCAGAGGTTAGTAGCCTGTTCCTGTATGTCAGGGGCCGGCTCCATGCAGATCTCTGTGAAGGCAGTATTTGTAATACAGAGTTTCTTGTCTTGAGGCTGGTTGTTCCACCCCTGTAACGGTACCTCCTTCCCTTTCTACCCTCCAGCATTCCAGGTTAATAAGTCATCCTCAGTCAAGTACAGAATAGTATTTCTGTTGGAAGTGAAACATGCTGTATTGAATGCTAATGAACTCTATTGGAGCAACTGTTAAGCTGAAAGAGGGTAGATTTAGATCAGATATTAGGAAGAAATTTTTACTGTGAGGGTGGTGAGGCACTGGCACAGGTTGCCCAGGGAAGCTGTGGATGCCCCATCACTGGAGGTGTTCAAGGCCAGGCTGGATGAGGCTTTGAGCAACCTGGGCTAGTGGAGGGTGTCCCTGCCCATGGCAGGGGGGTTGGAACTTGATGAACTTTATGGTCCCTTCCAACCCAAACCATTCTATGATTCTATAACTTGTGCTTTTCTACTTTTACCACTTCACATAGTACTATGATTCTAAGAATTTCTATGGTAGGCAATCATATTTAAAAGGCAGAGAATGCCCACATTTGGCTAATGGCTGCTGGAATCTTAGACAAGCATACTTGTGTTCTGCTACTTTTTAGCAAGTTCAGTTTGTCCTAAGAATGTGTATATTTAATAAACGGGTGCATAAACAGTCTTTATTAGTGCCTAAATTTGTGCTGATATGCCCATATTGTGACTGGGTATTGACCTGTATTAGTTTACTGGATTGTTCGTCCAAGCCTTGTTTGGAACAGAATTAGCAGGGTTGCTTTCTCAGACTTTTTTGTGCTCTTCTCCAGTGATTTCTGTTTTCTCTTTTTCATCTTAAGGCAAGACTTTCGAAAGTCTTTCCAAGTTTGGCCATTATGAGAATGTTTCGTTTTTGTTGACATAAACAGAGTCACAAGCATTTCCTGAGCAGAAGCTTTTGTAGTCCTTGTAGGAGTCTCTTTTTTTTTTATAGCTATCCTAATGTTTTTGTAAAGCAAGTTTTGCTGACTTAGAGATTTGTGATTGTGAGAAGAAGTCTGCATTACGATCTGCACTTAGAATTCTCTTGTTTACATTAGTTTTTCTAAGGTAGTTTTTCTGCTGGACAAATTTTGCTTGTTTTTTGAGAATTTGCATGCGAAGTTGCAATGCTTTGGTGTCTGCCCTTGCGCAGTGTTATTACTTAGAAAAATCGAAAAGAACCACAAACCGCTTTGAAGACCAAGTGAGAATGCTACTGTCCTTGAATCAGTAAGGGAGATGTTTTCAGTCATAGCACACTAAAACCATAGAGTCTAGAAACTTCATACAGAAATTCTATTGTGACTTTGTCATGCTGTTCTTTGAGTTGAACTAAATGTTTGCAGGAAGCATTCAGTTATCTGTAATAGTGCCCTGCCTAGTCACCAAGAGTCTGTGTTGAAGTTTAGGGCAGAATCTTCTAATGTTCTGATAGCATTATTTTTTTAACGGGAAGGATGCTAATGAAGGATGGGAAATCTCAAGAAGTTGTGGTGTACTTTGGAAAACTTCAGTAACATGTTTTCTGAGAACAGAGTTTTCATGCATACTTTGAAACACTGGGTTTTTAAAATGTTAATCTTAATTCTGAAGCAACTATGTATTAACATTTGGTTTTGGGATTTTATTATTTCTGTGGAAATCTTCCTAAATTGTTTTGTCAGCCTTTTATTCTGGCTTAATACAGTTACTATGTTGGTCTTTATTTCTAGCATAGTGCAATCTTGCATTTGTGTAATAATTTTCATGTTACTGTAGGAGACAGCAGACTTCCATAAAAATACAGTTTTAATGAAATTACAAGTGGTAAATCCAACAGTGAAGGAAGTGAAATTGTGGTACAGCTCACTTCAGAAGGAATGTGAATATATCTTAAAGGCTTCAAAATTACTTACATTTAAATGCTTACTGTTAAATTTTCACTTGTTAATCAATGTTGAGCTTGATACAGACCATATTAAGGGGAGTTTTGAGACTAGGTTGTTGAAAGCTTTTCCTGATAAAAAATAGATTTTAAAAAAAATTCAGGATGTGTGTGTCTTCATTTAAGACATCCATTTTAACACAATCACTATAGTTATGTGTAAATCCTTGATATTGAGGTGTAGATGTGTTCTGTTTGAAGGTTCACTTTTGAGTAGAAATAGTAACTGTTCTGTAAGTAAATCTACATTGCTTTCTCACTGTCTCTCGTTCTTCAGGCTCCCATCCCAAAGAGTGCTCTTGTTCCTGTGATACCTATTACCAAATCAACAGGATCACGATTCCGAAACAGTGTAGAAGGACTGAATCAGGAGATTGAGATAATAATTAAGGAGACGGGAGACAAAGAGGAACAGCTTGTTGTATGTATCTGCCACCATGATTGCTTTCTATAATTACTTTGGTTCTGCTTTGAGGTTTTTAAGTCATAAGCTTTATTTTGCATAGTTCTTGAATTAAATTTGTCTGGAATTAATTTTACTTTCTTTAATAAAGGTAGTTGAAAAGTCTCTTGGAAAGAAAAAAGAAGGAAAGAGTTAAAACTTGAATCTGAACCTTTTTCTCTGTGATTACTGTGATGTAATTGGCTTTCCATTAAAGTAAGAAATCTCAGTAAAACAGGGGGAAAGGCAAAAGGCTGGTTTTGAGAGTTTTTGTAGTAACTTTTTCTTCTCTTTGCCCATGATGAACTGTCCCAATCCCAGCTGAAGCACAACTTGCCCATTTTTAGCTTTCATTTTTTAGAGGTAAATTTAGTAAAAAATATCAGCAATGCAGGCCACGAAGACAATTAAGGGACTGGAACATCATTCATATGAGGAGAGGCTGAGAGAGCTGGGAGTGTTCAGCCTTGAGAAGCGAAAGCTCAGGGGGATCTTATCAGTGTGTATAAATATCTGATGTGCAGGAATGAAGAGGAGGGAGCCAAACTCTTCTCAGTAGTGCCCAATAACAGGACAAGAGGTGGTGGGCATAAATTTAAAAACCGCTGAATTCAATCTGACCATAAGAAAAACACCTTCTTTCCCCTTCCCTCCCCCCCTTAGTTTTAAATGTGTGAGGGTGCTCAAAACTGGAGCAAGTTGCCCAGAGAGGTTGTGGAATCACTGTCTGTGAGTGGATTCAAAACTTGACACAGTCCTGGACAGACTGCTCCAGCTGACTCTGCTTGAGCAGAGGTGTGGAACTAGATCATCTCACAAGGTCCCTTCCAACCTCATCAATTCTGTGATTTAGTGAAATCTTGAAAACTGTTGTCCTTAGTTTCTGAACCGGACTTACTTTATTTTCTGCTGAAGTCTTGTGTAATGAATAAAATTTTCTACTTCAGATAGTTTTATGAAACCTTAAAAATTCCTCAGCATTACTAGATTTAAAGAAATTGCTAACCAGACAAGAGTAGCTATCTGATACCTTTTATTTTTAACAGCCTCAAGATATTCCAGATGGGCACCGTGCACCACCTCCGTTGGTTCAACGTAGTAGTAGTACTCGCAGCATTGATACCCAAACACCTGGTGGAGCAGACAGGGGTAGTAACAACAGCAGCCGCTCCCAGTCCATATCTCCAACCTCATTTCTTACAATCTCTAATGAAGGCAGTGAAGAAAGTCCATGTTCTACAGATGATCTTCTTGTTGATTCCAGAGATAAAGGTACTGTATAATTTTAGAAGCTCAACAATGCTAAACTTTAACATGTTGCTATGTGTGTAAACACCTAGTAAAAGAGGGGATTTGTTTCCCACGTCCATGGAGAAATGGTAGAACATTTTTCTCTTCCTAAGTGATCTGATTTTTCCAAATTGCTCCAAATACTGTATATGCTCATATATCTAGTGGTCTGTAATTGAAGCTGGATAGATGTGACTGAGGAATGTGCTTTCCAAACAAGTTGGGTTTTTTTTAAATAATAAGATTCTTCAAGCACTGTAAGCCAGTTGCAGAAGCAAGAGTGTGCAGCAACAGGTGGAACAGCAAAGTAGGCTAGTCCTGTTGCTGGTGTCAGTTATTTTTTATGATCTTGGAAAAAATGGGAAGCCTTCCAGTGTTTCCATACGTGCTCCCATAAAAGTTTAACTGTTCGGGGTTTTTTAAGTATTCTTTTTTACCAGAAATCTTCTGAGGCATACTAGGAGAATTTTATAATTCAATGTAAACCTGTTTTGGTTTTTAAGGAATAGGGCTTCTGCTCATCTCTTTTGACTAGATGGTGACAATGCAGGACCATAGATTCAGGTTTGCAGTTTCAGACTGAAAGTGTCGAGGAATGAACAGGCATTGCAGAGGAGCCTGCAAAAAGTATAAGGAGAAATAGAAAGGAGGAAAGGGATTGAGATAAGAAAGCTTATTTGCAAATTAAGACCTGGAGGCAAATAGAAATGTTTATTAATTTTGTAACATTAGTAATGAAGTGGGTTTCGATTTGGGGGGCATTTAAAGATAGTTATTGGGTTTTTTTTATAGTGTGACACATTTAAGTAATGAGATGCTCTGTTCCTGCAGAGAATGGGAATAATTCTCCCTTGCCAAAATATGCTACCTCACCAAAACCCAACAACAGCTACATGTTCAAGCGTGAACCTCCAGAGGGCTGTGAAAAGGTGAAAGTCTTTGAGGAAAACTTGTAAGTTGATCCTTACTACGTAAGAAAAAGCATTCAACATTCAGAGTTACCCATTGGTTTACTGATTTTTGTGTCAGATCAAAATTAGTAGTCCAGTTGCTAAAGCTGTGTTAACAGCCTGATCTCTGTTGTTTTGTGTGCCTATAAACTGTTACATATGTATGTATTTTATTGGTAGGATTTTGTGTTAAAATAAAAATCTCGAGAGACTTTTTTTAAAACCAGCATAATTTCAGAGACTCTCTCTTACCTGGCAGATGGTGGGGGAGAAACTCAAAATAAGCAGGTACAGAGAGATGTAATAAGCTGTAATGCAGGTGCATCAGCTAATATATGTCACAGCTTGACAGGCACATACAGTAATCCAGACTCGACCATATTGTTTTCAGCTACGTCTGTGTAGCTGTGAAACTTGTAGTGTCAGAGGAGTGCATTTGACTGTTTGATGCTTGGGTTATTCTGAAAAAGCCAACTTCTGTAATTTGTGAATATTCTGAGGGTTTTATGTTTTATTATTTTCAGTTCAGTTTTTATACCCTTATGTCACTTGGTTGTAAGAGTCTTAACCTATAGTTGAAAATTTCATTTCATCACTCAAGGAGAATAATTTGGTTATGCCTATATTATCTCAACAATGCCATGTAGTATGAGTAGTAATTATAAAAAGGCAGCTATACTTCTTAAACTTTCCATCTCTCATCTCTGCAAATGGATTTTGCGAGGTCTCTGTGACCTCTCCATAGCAATGTGGAAAGGGTTACAGTAACTGAAGTTACCTGTCTCTATTTTAGTGTGTAAGCTACGTTGCCAGCAGATTAGATAGTCTTCACTTGCTCCAAAAACATATTGTATTGTGATTTGACTTGCATTTGCATTTCTTTTTGGATGTCCTTGCTGCGTAACTGTAGGACTGTTCTGCTATAGAGTGAAACAGGCTTCTATGGAAGTCTTTACCTAGCTATGGCAGTTCTTAGACACTGCAGTCTCATGCAAAATTCTTTCTCACATCTGGTACTTGCATTCCACATGTATGTGGAATACATGAGTGTGACTATTTAAAGATCAACCTTTGTTTAACATTATTTCTATTTGAAGTTTACAGGATTTTCATTTGAGGAAAAAAATTTATAAATGGAACTGAATTTTCTGGACACTTGGAGAATCAGCTAACATGGAAATGTACCCTATTTTATGAACAATTACTTTTCAGAGTAGATTATCTTGTACAAGAGCGTATGAAAGTTTGGCTTGCTTGGCCTAGTATAGTGAAGATAGAAGTGCATATGGCTGCCTTACAAATACATGGAATAGAGAAGGAGGTTATAGGCTAAAGGACAATGCTGGCAACAAGAAAAAATTAGTATAAATTTCTAATAGTTATTTTCCAGCAGGGAAGAGAGGCTTTGGAACAGATTTCCATAGTTTTGTCTTAAAGTAGAGTTAGACTAGCTTATAGATTTATATTGCAGGGT
>NW_010145341.1:0-33935 GCF_000699245.1 Pterocles gutturalis | reverse complement strand
AGAGGGCATTCTTGTACTATCCACTGTTTCCCTTCCAGCTCTGTCTTTCGTAAAGCATGTCTCCGAGTTGGTTGAATTGTACACTGAGATGGCAAAACTGCAAGTCAGGATCTAAATGTGTGTTCCACACTTCCTTCCCAGGTTGTAGGTACTTGATCATGAAGGCCACTTTGGGAATACTACATTTCACTTTCTGCATTGAGTTTTTTAGTAGGATGGGCTCATCTTTTACTGAGATTCAGGCCACAATCAGATGGACGTGCAAAGGAGGCAAAAGTCTAGAAAAGGGGATCCCCTTATGATCATGAACAGCTCGAAGATTTGCAGCTTTAGGAACATTGCTATGCCAGCTTTCTTTCACAAGGCTTGCTGTATGAAGAGTATCTGTGTTTGGGCAGAACTTGATGAGTTGTGAAAGTTTCTGGAAAATGTGATTGAGAATACTTTCTCATATATTGAATATGAGAATTCATAGAATCTACAACATGGAAGTTAGTGTCTTCCTTGGGTTTGGAGACAGCCTACCCTAAGAACATGCTCTTATCTCATAGTATATGCAAGCAAGCACTTTTAAACCAGCTTGCCATTTGCTGTGGGATGCGGGTGTCATTAAGGCATTATTGAGTAGCTGAAATACTTCAGTTTTAAACCTAAACTTGTCTCTGGTGGTATGTTCAGCAATACATACCTGCCATTGACAGAATTTGATTGTTCAATGTAATTTTAAAACTATCGTGTATATTTTATTTCTAGGCCAAAGCCATTGCATGAAATTCCAGCCTTCTACTGCCCTGACAAGAACAAAGTGAATTTCATTCCTAAAAGCGGCTCTGCTTTCTGTCTCGTCAGCATCCTCAAGCCTCTCCTTCCCACACAGGATCTGACACTTAAGGGCACTACACACAGCCTGACTGTCTCCTCTGGCATGACACCCAGTTTGTTACAGCCCATTTCTATGGCCTCCTTGTCTACAAACTCAGATCAAGAAAGGATCTCTCGTGGAACAAGTACAGTAATACCACAGACTTCTATACTCCAGCAATCAGGTCATATTGAGGAAGCTGAAGGATAGATTTAGATTGTCTTGACATTTTTCTGGGCAACTACTGGGAAAAAAAAAGTGGAACCAGTTGACTGGACCTTTCTGATCACACTATTGCATTGTTTTAACAGTTTATGGCACTGAACTGTTTGTATAATTGACAGTTTGGTAGCACATTGAGAAATTCAGGAGGATGCAGCAGCTGATACTCTGTTGCACTTTCTGCTTATGGAGACTCTGGTTCTGTTTCTCTCCTGCTTTTTTTAAACACTGGTGAAAACAAAGACTGTCATAATCCTTTGCCGTTTAAAGGACCAGTTGTTGTAATGTGTGTCCTTTGACTTTTTTTCCCATTAAAACAGAACTCTCAAGACCAACCAGCTGATCCCATTTAGCATTGTAATCTGCAGAGGGAGGGGCAATCAGATGGTTTTGCAAGATGTCTTTTGTATGAAAATGTGTATTTTGTAACATAAATTTGCCTTTTCTCGTGCGTAGCAGATGCTGTTTAGAAGACACTTGCTCTGCCCCTGGCTTTTGTTTTGTAGGGAAGGTTCTTTTTTATTTGGCTGTTCTACAGCTGCTGGGACCAAAGGATTGCTGAAGTATTTCAGCGGTCTCAAATTATGTGACCTTGCTGAACAGCCTCAGCCCTAAACAAAATAAGACAAGTTTATGGGTTTGAAACTTTTAAACAGAAGAGTATCTAAAAAGCAGTGTTAGTATACAATGTACTTTTTTTGATATTGTAAGCTTGTGCTTCAGCTAAGTCACATTCTCAAACTCCTTCCTGCACAGAATTCCCAACAGTGTTGGTTTATTGTCTGGAAAAATGCATTTTAAAGCACTTGCCCCTGTAGTATTCTATTTGTCCATATGATTTTTGTGCAGGGGTGGGGAAAAAACATGTTATCATCTTGCTTGATATTCTTTCTTCCAGAAAATATGCCACTTGCCTCTTACAGGCTTGCTTGGCTACTTATGGAGTTAGTCAGCCTGATTCATTAATCACTCTTGGTACAAATTTGCCCTGACGTGACTCATCACTGTATTATAGACCCTGGCCACGTAATACTGAAATATCTGTGCATGATTTCCTCCTTTTTGTCATAGTGGTGTTTTATGTGTCCATTGAAGGTGATGGTTTGTCAGGCGTGGTATCTGTTACACAGAAGTTTACACCAGCAGATACATTCTCCCTTTTTGACTAGCAACTTAGGCTGGCATGTAAAACAGAGGATGTTTTTGGTACCTGGTCTGTCCTGATACGCAGCAGTTTGTGGTTTCTTTGAAATGCTAATAAAAGATTAAAATTATAACAAAAGATTAAAATGGGGGGGGGAAAGCAATTGCCAATGGAAACTGTTCAGAAATTTCAGGGATGTTTCTCATGTGTTCCTCAAGTGTATTACTTGGGCTTGACTAAATACAATATAGATATGCAAAAAACTGCATTGGCCTGAATACTGGTATCATATCGGCTTATAAAACAAGTTGATCTTGTACCTCTTTGACAGAGTTAGATTCAGTAATTTCAAAGTATGTGTCATTGTGGACAGTCTCTGGGTCTGAATACTGGTCTGTTACATGTGAGCAGTTCTCACTGGCTTGCACGTACATAGCTTCCATGGATCAGTTGCATACTCAGGTCCTCTCATAACTGGATCTATTTAAAGGTGATACTGCAAACACAACAATTTTGTTCAGTGCTTAATATGCTAAATTTGGTTGCAAACATTTCACTTGGGAGAAAAAAGAACCTGCATACCTGTGCAGGTACTAGTCATAGTTTTGATGTACATTTACTATTCCTTTAAATCCTACACAAATATGATAGCAATGTACTTTACTCTGCAAATAAGTGTCAATCACCTTAGCATGCACAAGTCCTGTGCTCATAGTATAATGAGCCCCTTTTTAAAACATAATGCAAAAATTCAGCAAATGAAAAATGTAGCGGGAAGTATTAAAATATTAGACCTGTTAAATTAGCCAATAACCAGAGTTTGGTTTACTGTCTTTCTTCCCATCAAAGTAGATAGGATTGTGCAGATGGGACTGAAGAGCTCTGTTTTGAAGTAACAGCTCTGATTTACACTGAAGAAGTTATTGAGGGACAGTTTTATAATGAGTGATTTTGTGCATCACACTTGTGTAATTTGGCCAGATAATTATTTTCTAGGTTTTATGGATATTGATTAGTTTCTTCTGAAACAGTTACAGTGCAATTTGAAGTCTAAAATGTGCTGCTTTAGATAGGTTTGTTTAAACTTGGTGTGACTGGATTCATGGAAGATGAGATCATTTAGAAGACAGACTTACAAGCACTTCCTTCACCTATTTCTGTAACAGTAGCACGTAAAGAGCTTCTCCATCAATGCCAAACTGCCTAGTGCTTTATCAGGAGATCTTAACTGAATGGTTAAGAACCAAAGGGCTAAAGTTAACAAATAGCCTTTATTACAGCCTTGAGACTTATCTGACTTCACCAAAACTGCATACTGGTGTTTTCATCACAGAGTGACTCTCCCAAATAGCAGTGGGCTTTCTTACCTTAGGACTTTCTTTGCACCTGTTGTTTTATTACTTGAGCATCTCTTTGGTACTTTACGTTGTATGTTATTCCACAATGTACTGTACAAATTAGTGAGCTGCTCTGATAAAAACCAAATGTAAATGTGTGAGTTTTTTGCTTTTTATAAAAACAAACTGCATTCAGGACAACATTCAGTCTTTTTTATATGCAGGACAACTCTATATTGCTGAGGCAGCTCCACTTTATTACAAATCCACACTAAAAACTCAGAATTAAGAAAAATATAACAGCTCCTGTTCTGAGACCAGCTTTTTCATGTGTGCATACAAAAATTAGCCTTAAACTTTTTATGTGCTGTCTTGTGCCATAGCAGAGCTGATAGATAAAGTATTTAAATCAATTTCAAAATGGCTTTGAGATTGCATGGAGCTTTTAAAAAATTGTTTAATGTATAGAGTGGGATAATCAGTTTTTGGGGGGGTTGACCCATGCATTACTCAAGCACAGTTTTACTGAAAGGGTTCAAGTTCTTTTGGCATACTTTAAATCCTAACTATGCATAAACCTGGTCAGTTCCTTGATTGTCTACTTTGTAGCTTAAACGTCTATTTTTATGCACAAGTCGACACACTTGATACTCTTGTTTTCTTGGTATTTTACGCTTCTAGCCACACTTAAAGGCTGGTGGCCGTGTTCAGTAACACTGACAGTTGACTTTGAGATATGCTAAACGGTGTTCCTCCAGTTGTAAATTCTACAGAAGTCACAAAGAAGGAGGCTGTCATTGTAATGAATGTCTGTGGTGGCAGCTATGACTGTTGGAGTATTTTTTTTTTTTTTAAACTCAAGGCACGAGGGAAGTGGACTTCTTTGAATTTTGACCTGCTTCAGCTATTCTTCCCTTGCTTGGTGCCATAATCTTGTAGAAACAAATGTAAGTACTTGGAAAACTAACAGATAATGCTTGAGTACATATATCTTGGAAATAAATTCTTGGTTGCACATACCCAAGTGAGGAAAAAAGGGACTGAAAATTAAATATTGCATACTGTGGAAGTGATTGCTGTGTTTGATTTACATAATGCAATAAATAGCGGCTCTTAAAAATGATGTGTAGTCTCAGGGCTATTTTTTGGTTCTAAAATACAATTTACTGGAATTCAAAATCTGAGACTGTTGAAAGACACTGAGGCTGAGCCTTTTGAGAAGAAAAAAGTCATATCTGTTAACCTTTCATCTGTCTCAGGCCTCACTTCTTGTTGCTTATTCAGTTTATTAGGATTCAGTGGTACAACAATAATTCCTTGCTGAAGTAGTATCTGTTCTCTCCCTGCCATCTCTGAAATGCTAACTGATGTGTTCACAGCAACTCAGTGGCAGCATAGTCTGTATTTCCTTGCTGAATGTTTCCTTGCTGAGTACCTGACAGCTTCTCTGTGGAACTGAAAGGGTGAAGGAGATTGCACAGAAAGTCACCAGAGACTTGCAGTTACAAAGATCAGTGCTGCAGGGTGACTCCTTAGGTATCTTGATTTTCATTTGACTCATTGTGTGCATGCGCACATACAGTCTGCATAGCTCTGCTGCTTTTATCTTTATAGTTTGAGGCAGGACTGGTATTTGTAAGATTTTTTTTTTTTATGGACAGACTTGCAGACCTATTCTCATCCAGAACTGATATGTGCTTATGCATATCTCCAAAGCAAAGCTTGTATGTCATTCTTACTTGTTCTCATGAAGTGAATGTAACCTGCAAGAAAGACCCTTGATATAAAAGCATCCAAACACTTGAGAATGTCAGAACCATGCTTTCTAAGTGTGTGTCCTTCATCAAATGTCATAGCCTAAAGTTGTCGTTATGGCTTAGGCGGTTGGCATGTATTAAAACAAAAATATTTGCTCTTAGAAAAGGTAGTAGAAGATATGCCTTTCCTAACTTAGGGAGGTGAAAAGCACTGTGGAAGAATTGGTTTAATGATCAAAGGGTTCTTAAGGAATTGTTTTTCTAAACGTGGGTACACAGGAAAACAAAATGACCACTTATTGCAAGATACACCTGTATATTTTCTTGACATGAGTTTTTGAGTGTTCAAGAAATGTGGAAATCGGTTCTGCTCTTAGCATTTTGTTTATACAAAGAATGACCTAGATGCATTGTTTTGAAACTGTTACTTGGTGTGTCAAGTCAAGTGGGGAGAGAATGTTAACTATTCACAAGTGTGTTGTGAAATTCCAGTCCTGTACCCTAACTGAACTGCAACAGTATCTTTCTGTATGCTACAAATGTAAATGGGTCATGTTACTGCTTGCTTGATTTCATTGTACGTCATCAGTAAATACTTAAGGCATGGTCTTTGTTTGATAGTTCTTCATTGGGATTTGTATTTGACTACAGAGACTTCTGTAGTGTTGACAGGTCTATCTGAATTTCAGAAATGGACTTGGCCTGATAACACTGCAAGCTAGCATTTCTTACACAGATTCGTTTTGAAACAACTCTTTGGAAAGTCTACTAAGCTAAAAAAATTGAAAAACCTTTCTGGACACCTCATCCACCCTAATTGTCAATGTACTGATAGTTAAAGAAGAATATTGCTTGGCTTTATTCTAGATTATTTCATTTATTGAAATGTGCAATTTTTCAGGGTAGCAGTCAAGGGATGTCCAAAATTGCCATTAGATTTGCCTTTGTATGAAATGGGCTGATATGTTGTCCTCTGTTACAGTGATAACTTGTGGAGGTGTTCTTGCATATGTTGTACTGATAGGTTACTTGTTGCATGTAAGGTGATTTTTGTAAGCAAAAGGAATTCCTGGAATGTTCTGCAAAAAGGGCCTATTCTGAAGTGATGTACACTGGTGTAAAACTGGAGCAGCTCAACTAATTTCAATGGCGTTCTTGATTTACAGTAGTCTCTTTGCTATGTGTAGTTATTCCAGTACTATTTTGCACAATGTTGTTTTGAATTTTGAGTTCTTACTTGTGACTGTTTCTACTGAAAACAGTGAAAATTTTACAAACTGCAATAGCGGAATGTTTTGGGGTTTGTTTTTTTTTTTTCTGCCTAAAATAAAAAGTCATCACTTCGAGCTATGGGCTAATCTTGGATTTATTTTTAGTAGTGAGGGGCTTTGTGTGCTCTAACAACCTAAAGATTTGCCTGAGGATTTACCCTGAGGGTAGTAGGCATTTACTTCAAATAAAATACGCACTTTCAGCACCTTTAGAGGAGACTCATCAGGGTGGAAACTTCTGATTAATCCATATTCCTACTCCTCCAGTGCATCCTCAGGATAATTCTAAGAATCTGCCTTTCCCCATCTTCATCTGCAGTAGGTTTGATCAGTTCCTGAGCATTTTACAGTTCCACTATTTGGGGAAGATATCCTGGATTTTGGGAACTGAGGGATTCAGCGTGTGTTCTCTTGGGAGTGAAGGCGCAGGAACAGGTTTTTTCCTGCTGGTAGGTACGTACTGCTATACAGTAGCACACAGCTCCTGAAGCCTACCCGGGAAGGTACTTAAGCTGCTTGTTGAAATAGTCTCATATTCTACGTGTTTCCCTTTTCTCAAAACAAACTGCTGTCTTCATGAGCAGAATTTGGAGCCAGGGCTCCCTTACACTAGAAATAGTGAGATAAATAAATTATGTATTTTGGCCTTTCTTGCTAGCTCTTGTGTTGAAGTTATTATTGTTAGTTGTCTGCATACGTTTGCCAGCCTCCAGGTGAGCGGGACCTGATTCTTTATTAAATGGGCTGTGACCACATTCTCTGTTAAACTATTTCTTTACTGATAATTACAAATCTAATATTTATGGTTTCATGCATGTAAGGATTATTTTACTGTAAATACATTTGGTGTTTAAATTATTTTCACATATTATATTACATATAGGTAAACGGCAAGACATGTTAAGAAGCTGATGGCCTGTGAAGACAAAGAGAACTGAAAGAGTAACTCCGTGTGGTGAGCAATGACAGTCCTCCAGTTCTTGATTCACTGTTTTCATTGTGAGCAGTTATGTTCCTCAGTTAAATAGCTGCTCATTTTGTTTCTTCAGATAGAGAGAGAGAACCAGACAGGAGACTGTCTAGGAGAATTTCTCAGGTGTCTCAGGTTTTTTTTAGAGGTAGGTCTGACTGCATAGCACATTGGTATAGAAGTTGTAAGCCAAGGCTGCATGTGTTTTATCCTATCCCCTTGTCCTCTGGGCTCTGCTCAGCATTTGGAAGTTGCATAAGATGGTCACCCCACACAGATTTACAAACTCTTCAAATGCTGCTGTCTTAAAATATTCCTTCTGTGCACAGCATTTACAGAAGCACTGCTCAGCTGCCAGTCATGTACTAGTTAAGTGCTGTGTAGGGTAGATATAAGGTTTGAATAGGGTGAAGGAAATAATTCAGGTGAAGTTCTCCCACAGTTGAAGTAAGCTGGATTCATCACCACTGCATGTACCCTTTTTCCGAGTCTTACTGCTGCCAAACAAGCCTTATTTGCGTCTTCTCACACAGTTTTTTTACAGAACCTTGTTTTGTGTACCTGAAGCCACGCCCCTGTAACTGATGCTTTTATTGATGTAGGAACATGCCTGTAATGAATAATACTTTCACATTGTGGTGACATTGCTTGTAGGAAAGAAGTCAGTAGCAGGTTAAAAACTAATTACTGTAACCAAAGTAGAACACTGTTCATTAATTCCTACACTTCTGAGCACGCATACATAACTGGTCTGATTAAGCTGTTGATTAAGAAACAGCTTGTTAGGCAAAACATTGTGGATGCCTTTTCTAACAATAGATGCTAGCTGACCAGTGTAAACACTGTTTCACTGTAAACACTAATTTCACTGTTGATAGAAATGGCTCCTAGGGAGGTTTCCCTGTTTCCTAGCAGCGGGTGCTCCACTACAAGTGTGTGAACAGTGAGCACTGCCAGAATTCATCTGGCTGTGTGCGTCAGGCAGGCAGGAGATGAGAATCTGTTCTGTTTGCACTTCATCTTTCTGAACCTCTGAAGTTGATTACAAGTTAGGGCAGAACTTGATCTACAACATCTTCTACTGGACAGATTAACAAAAAGACCACATCCTGGCCTCGCCTGGATGTTTTGTGTGGCTTTTGCAAATTCAAGATTTAATCGTCTTAAAACATCCTTTTGTATATAAAAATCATAGAAGCACTGCTCAGCTGTAAGATATATTCAGGTGCTGTGTAGGGTAGATAAGGAGCTACAGCAGAATTTGATTTACAGTTTGCAGATAAAATTACTTGTAATTGCTGCAGTGAATCCAGTTAACATCAGCTGGGAAACTACAGAGTAGACTGAGCAGTCAGGTAATTAGGAGTTACTTCTCTCTTGTGAAATTTTTTTTCCATTTTCTGTTTAAATAGACTGGTTTGGTTTAAAAAAAAAAAGCCAAAACCAAAAAAAACCAACCAAACTAGACCATTCTCTACCTTTTGTGAGCTGTGGATATCTAATCCCCTGTTAAAAGGTTACTAGCATCGTGTTTCTATAGTATATACAGAACGATTCCCTTTCCCCACACAGAAAACAAACTTTTGTAGTGTCTTTTGATGCAAGTTGTAAGCCATCTCTTGAGCCCATAAGTTGACCATCAGGTTTCTGGGAGCTATTTGCTGATTTCCAACAAATTTCTTCATCAAAATGTCAGCGTACTCCTTCAGCTGTGTAACAACTGCCATACCAAATCAGCAATATCCATTCACACCATAAGACAAATACATGGAGAGCAGCAGGTCATGTAGTTCAGGAGCCACAATACCAGGGTGATTCTGATCTTAAACTGCAACTTCTGGACAGCATCAAATGCATCTATTCAAAGACCATAGTTTCACAAATGTCTTCAGTTGTATTGCTTATTTAAAGCAGTATCACCGACTAGCCTCTTCTTTTCTTGCACAGGACCTTTAGTTGTTCCACACTGCTCTTTCAGAGACACAACCACAGTTAAAATAGCCTTTAAAACCCACTGCTGTGCAGTCAGAACTGATAGGATCTGAAATGAAATCCAAGAGCAGCTAGAGTCTGCATAAACTAAAAGAAATATTCAACCTGTGTCCTGCAGTGTAATTCTCCATGGCCTAAGGCTTACTGGAACCCACAGAGGGTTGATGCTACTTTTCATGCTGCAAGAAGTTAATGAAAAGTTAAGGCAGAGCTTGACCAGTGTCATCTTGTACGAGGCAAATTCATAAAAGGGCTATATCCTGGCCTAATCTGGATATTTTTTGTGTGTTTCTTTGGCAATATCAAGATTTTAACCATAGGAATCCCAAGTACCCTCATTTTTAGCACACCGGGTCTATACGTGGTAGAAAGAGAGCAGAACCTGTGCTCAATCTCGCCTTCATTGCCAAAAGAGGTCCTGTGAAATTACAGATAGCCAGCAGAACAATTCTAAAACTTTCAGATTGCATTTAAAAATGAAAATGCATGGCTTCCTCAGGACTGGGAAATTATACCATTATCCTATCCACTTTTCTGTCCCAAATACAGTTTTGCTGTCTCAGAGGTGTGAGTCCTAGGCATGTGATTTCCTTGAAGATAAAACAATTTAAAAGAGTCCATTGTATGCCCTGGAGTATTTTCCTGGAACTAGTGTTTGCCTGGTAACCCCAGGGATTTTATTTTTAGAAGACCACGTGATAAGAAGTAATTAGGTAGATCTAGTCCCCCCCCCCACCTTTTTTTTTCTCTCTGATGCATCAGAAAACAAATCTTTTCTGCATTGAACTGTGCCAGCTTAAAAGGCTTTCAAACAGCTCCAAAACATCCCAAAACCAAGGTGTTAGAGACTGATTTTCTTTTAAATCTCATAGTAGGGTCCTTTAATCCTTTAAGTTCTGGGAACTTAAATGTCCACCATCGTGCCAGATGACGATTTAGGTTTGGAGGACTTTAGGCATTCTCTAGAATGGTAAAATGAAATTTGCCTGTTTTGAAGACCACTGTAACAAAATACTGTAAATACTTGTCCCTTGAATAACTCAAACATTAAGCAGTTCATCTGCTGAATATCCAGTTGCATCTGGATTCAAAAGGAAATCCAGATCTGTAAAGACTGAACCATGTTGATACAGCTTTGGTCATATTCTGAACAGCTAGAAAAGAGATAAGATGAAGTAATGTTTCTGTTAAATCTAAGAAGACCTTTTAAAATAATAAAATATTTAAATTGACCTCTGGGTATTTCTGTAAGCAAACAATAACTGAAGTCTTTTCTTGTCTTTCAACAAACCATAAATGGTGGCCTAACTTGATTGGTACACAAAATGAAGTGAGAGATTGAGTTGTTTCACAAGTTGAATGCAACTTGATGTTACAGATAATCTAGAATTAAGGATTTACTCAAGTAGCAACTGCTGGTGTTTCTTCCCAAAAAATATTTCATAATCCAATATGGAACATAATCCGCTTAAATGTTCTCTCCCTCCCTCGGCATGAGTTCCATAGGGTGAGACTCAGTACAGCCAGTGTCAAATACTCTGTGGTAACAAAGTTTGTTACTTTTTTCTCTTCTCTTACTGGCACATTTCTGGCACTAGTGGCACTTAGAGTATGCAAAGTATAGAATAAATTATTTCCCTGTGGCCGGAGTGTAGTACTGCTCTCTGACATTGGGGTGTTCAGCGCTTTCACTTGGAAGAGCAAAATGTGGTTGACCTCTGAAAGAGACAAATGGATTTGCAGTAACCTCCCAACTAGTGGGAGACTAAAAGGACAGTGACTAGTGGTAACATATCGGTTTATTTTTCCATTGGAAATTCAGATGTTGTCGCTTTTACTGATTAACTTTCTGAGAAGCTGGAGATCAACTACAAGCTTTAAGATGCTGTAAAATATGAGCTTCTAGATCCAGTACAAGACTCAGTTGTTACAAATTAGCGCTTATTCCAGTTGTTTGGATTTTGTCTCTCTTTTGAGTGGCTTAAGGAAATAACATCCAAATAGATAGCATTAACTGCTTCAGGTATTATCCTTTTCTGATTTTTTTTGTAGTGCTGTACACTGCATATTTCACATTTAAAAACGTGCTCTACAGGATCTACAATTATTGTCAGAATTGGAGATGGTTCTCTTTGTTTTTGCTGAAGTACTGGTACAGATTTTAGGAATAGTAGATCTATATTTGTTGCATGGAAGACAATCTCACACAAATCTTAAAATTATTTTCTTCTAGTGGATTTACTGGAGAGTCTACAAGACTTCAGTTTAATCTTTTCAATCCAAGCCTATTTCTGACTCTCATTTCCTTTTACAATAACAGTCTAGAAAAAAGCAACCTGGATGAGTATTTTAAAATGTATGTTTGAAGAGTGTGCATTCAAATTACAAAATTCTGAACCCAACACATTTTTGGAAAGTGTTTGAAAAGATGCAGTCCTGTTCCTGGAGGAAAGGGGAGGTCCACATGTAGATATTTCCTATTTGCATTAGTCAGTAGTGGAATTGAAGATGCTGAGGGTGCACAGAAGTCCATGACTCTGTCCCATGCGATGCCTGTGTCTCAGGTTATATGATGACCAAGTAGCTTCCCCAAATGCATTTACCTCTAAATATTTTAACGTTCCTCTCAGCAGGCACTTAAGGTCTGAATGGTGTAAGTATTGCTGTGCTGTGTCGTGATTGCTTGGTTTTGTAGATTTGTCCCTAATAGCACTACAGTAATTTCAGACCAAATCATTTTACTATGAGAGTGTTGCTGTTGTTTTCAGTGAAAGTTAGACCCAGTCTTTCCTACAGAAAATAGATGTGGATCTATGGTATTTTACAGATACTTAATCCTGATTTTTTCAGTACTGTGAAGATAGGAAGCCAGAGGAACTGACTGTGCTTTCTGATCGTGTAGTTGGCTCCTGACATGGCTGCCTACCTTGAAGATTTAAAAATGGATTTTCACTTTGCTGGATGATCTCTCCAATACTGAAAGAATCAGGACTTAGTAAGGGATCCAGATTCCTGGAGTATTATTAGAACATATTGAGAATTGACTACTTGTCCTATTGTTTCAGTTTTCTAGTTACTAATATGTAACAGAATTTTACTTCTCTTCCTTTAGTTCTCTAGTTGTCTTCTCTCCTGCAAAACCTAACAATGCCTAAAGTAGGACAGTGGGATGTAATGTCTTTATGTGTAAACTTACTCAGATAACTGTAGTATAACCTACTTTCACGAAGAAAAATTAATTTATGTAAGTAATGAAGTTTTCATTTGGTTCTTACTGGATTTCAGATGGTATTTCTTAAATTAGTGCACGTTCTCATTTGGAAATCTAGGGTCTTTAGAAATTTTTTTATTCTTTGCAGTAACTAATTCTGTAAGTGGTATAGAACCAGCTGGCTGGCCACTATACAGAGGACAGAGAAGTTTTTGCTCTCTGTAGCTGTATTTGGGACATTTTAAGCCATTGTTGGGTGTGGCTGTAAGGTATTAGCCAACTGGCAAGCATTTGAAAAATGTATGCTAGCATCTCAGGTTGTGCAACTCATGGTCTGGCAGGTTAAAGCACTCCCTCCTCCTCTGCTCCTCCCCTTCTTGCAGCACTCTGTGGAAAATGTTAACGATGTTAACATGTTTCAGTACCGAACAGTTGGGTTTTTCAAACCCCCTGGGCTACAGGTGAGGAATAATTATTTATATGATACTTCTTGTTGCTGTCTACATTAGCCCTAGGGTATTTATGAAGGCTGAACTCATGGAAAAGCCGCTCCATCTACTTTTCTGAAGAACAGTAATGACAAATGTCAAAAAGTAATGCTGAGTACAGATATTTAAGACATTTTTTGTTTCTTGAATTTTCTTACCTTTTTCTAGGCTTAAAAGCTGAGAATCATCAGGCTTGCTTATCTGCATGTTGTTCCTTCCTTGAACTTCTGTCTTCTGAACTTCTGGAATAACTCCAGAAATAAAAATAGGCCTGAGCTGAAAAAACACTGCCAGAAGAGATGAAAATTAAAGCCAGCAGGCCAGAAGAAATTCCCAAACAAATGTGTATGCATGGGGTCGGTCAGTCCCATCATTATTTGTTAAAGAAATAATTATATAAAAATTAGATGACAAAGTATTTGCAGTAGTATTGTTTGAAGATTACATCATTCTTGCAAAAACTGGGTGTTATATTTCAGAAAGTTCCTTTAAAAAGGGTCAGAGATTTGATTTTGAGTCTCCATTGTTTGTAATATCCTCTTTCAGCATGAAAATATTTTCCGTTCCCATCAGTTCTGTCGTTTTCTTATTTGGCAAACATGAATATTTTTCCTGAATGTTAAGTAGAATAAAAAATAATTATTTTTGTTGGCTTGCAGACGTTGTAGCTTCCCCTCCAGTAAGACTGGCAGATTTATTTTTAGAGATGTACCAATTCATATTTTACACAGTTATTTAGCGAAAGCAGATTAGATGAGCCTATGGAAAAGATTTAGTTTAAGGCTTGCTTGCAAGATTTGAGAGTGAGCTATATGTGACAGAGAATATAGTTCTTTGTGAATATAAATAAGTTTTACTCCATGGTTACACGGCTATCTTCTTAGTGCTCTTGGCTGTCTCCATCTCCCTCTAATCCAGCTCCAAAGGGACTACTTCTGACATTCCAAACTGCTGAGCAGCTTTCCGACAGCTGCCATTGAAATCAGAATAAAAACAAAACTGTTTTATTTGCCTTCCTCCCAAGTGTTGATCAGGTGAAAACAGAGCCAATTTCTTGTGTGTGCCAGCTCTACCCTAGTGCTCCATTGCTGGTGTTGCGGTGGTCACCTCTGATGTGCAGCTGTCCCCTGAAGAAGGCAACCAAAGACTGAGAGCTGGAGTTGCACTTTGAGAGAGAAGGAATAATAAATCATGGGCTTTGCAATTCTAAGGCCTGGAGACATGAGCCTCTGCGTATAGCAGGAACTGCATGGCATTTCTGGTGAGGTGGTCCAAGATACACATTCTTAACCCCATCACTATGGTGCTGGACCTTAACCGTTCGGGTCTATAGAAAAACTATCTTAGGTGCCTTTCAAGTGTTTAATAACTTAAGTTTTACATTTCCTGTTCTTGGTAATTAAGTTAACCAGGCAAAAGATTAAACATACTATAAAAGTAGTGTTTTCTAAAAAAAATTTAAAGAAAATATCTCATAATAAGGCTGCTGCTCATTTGCCTTTACGGGTATTTCCATCCATTTGGTCTTTATTGTAATAGGTACAACAGTCTGGGCACACCTTCTGCAAAGGCCGCTGTTGACTGTAGCTTCTCTGTCCTCTGCCTGCTTCAGCAGTGTGTCCCACAGCAGGCTAAAGGACATTTGTAGTGTAGAGGGCCTTATGCTGCTCTCTTCTCTGGCTCACTAGTGTGAAAACAGCTTGCTCTGTAGAGGAGCTCTTTGCTCTGCACCAGAAAGTTGTAACTCTGATGTGTGATATGTAGCTGATCACACATGATAACTTTCCTTTCTTTGCTAATACACTGTACTATGAGGATGAAATTTACTCTGAAGGTGTCCTGGTTTCAGCTGGGACAGAGTTAACTTTCGTCATAGTAGCTGGTAAGAGGCTATGTTTTGGATTTGTACTGTGAAGAAGGCTGATAACATACTGTGGGTCCAGGCACGAGGGAACTAAGAGGGTTCAGGTGGTGTGTGTGCTAGGGACAAATCGACACTGCTTAGTGTATCTCTGGCATGCCTTCATCTGTGAAGGTGACTCTGTTAACTGCTGAGATATTATATCAAGTTTTTTGAAAATAAATTGCAATAAATTAATGTGTCCTACCTATTGCAGTTTGTATTGTTACAGAAGTTTCTTTAATGAGATTAACCTGAACGGAACAACAACAAATTGATCAGAGAGTGCTCATGATGCAGTTTGTGTTGAAATCTTAGCAATCTATGTGCTGTACAACAAGGAGAGCCTACATCTCCCTCGTGCTGATTTTGTATTTGGCCAACCCCAGCTACTTCCATGGAAATACCTCTGACTTTGTGCTAACGTCAAGGAAAGGAGAACACTGCTATGAAGGTATGTAACTTTTTTTAAAAAATTCAGTAGACATAAATTAATGAACATGTCATCATTTACACATATGACATAATACTACCTGGAATGTTGAAATTTAAAACTGTGGTACAGTGAAAGAAGATGATATTTAAGCCATTGTAACTATGGTGAAAAAGAAGAAAAATGAAAGACTGCAAGTTAAAGGAAAAAAAATAGAAATTATCAAATAGTCTTTTTTTTTTTTTTAGGTTTGGGGTTTTTTTTTAAGAATTCTGGGAAACAGGTATTTCCTTCCTAATAAAACATGTGCAGAATGTTTATGATTCTTCTAGACTCCAGCTTATTTTTTGTGCCTATTTATTGATATTTCTGGAAATGTCATCTATCTTCACATTCTTCAGTGGGGTTGTTTAAGGGAGACTTCTGTAATGGCTAGGGAAAAAACTGTTTCTAAGAAAGAAAGAACACATTGACCTATTGTTCCATCTAAGTTATTGATTTGTGCAGTGTAAGCTATGTGATTGTAGTGTTCTCTCAAGTATCTGCTTGTAAAAATTGTTTCAATAATGTGTTTAGAAACTGTTGCAGAAATTCTGGTTATACTTTGTAACACTAGGACTGTTTATATTTCCTCAGGAAGATGGTGATATGCCAAAATGTTGGTCACACTTAACAAGAAGATTCCATTTCGAAGTTACAATGCTGTATAGCCATTTACTAATTTCATCATATGTTTTTTTAATTCTATGCAAATACTCTTTTACAGCTGGAATTTTAATATACAATATGGCCAAAGAGATTTAAAAGGGGAAAAAATGAAGGAGGATAAATGTTTCAGACTTCAGTATAGTTGGCAGATGATGACAGGGAATGATCTTGAACGTGCTGAATGCATTTTAGCCATTTAATTCAAGATTAAATTATCATTCTCCTGTTCTGAAAGTTTGTATCTGTAAGAAAGCAATTGTCTTAGTATAGAATAAATTTACTGCCTGTGTGATATGGATGGAAGTCCACAGGCTGTTCAAGGACTTTGGACATGAGCTGAGCTATTTTTCAGAAATGCAGAAAGGCTACTAAGAGAGACAAAGAAGTCATTAAACAAATTTAAAGCTGTCTGCTCTTTGCGTTGTTGTTTAACTGTCTGGTTCTATGGTATGTGGATCTCAAACAATTGGCTTCCTGTTTGATTCACTTAAAAAAAAAAAAGTATATGAGAGATCTCAAGCTTGAAAAACACAATCCAGTGTTACAGCCATGTCTTTATAAAGCTTCATATATTCTAAAATTGGAAAACTCACTACTGAGTGTGCTGTTCTCATGTCCAGATACTTGTGCATGTAATTTTTGGCTAGAAGGATAATTGGAAGATTCAAGGGTGAATGAGTGCAGAATCTTTTACTTGTTTGGAGGAACACAAGGAATTAGGGCTCAGCTTTTCCTTACAGTGCTTTCCAGAAGGCTTTGCAGAATTCTGCTGATTTTTTTCAAGTTGAAAAGTCTTAAATACTTAGTTATATTTGCTCTCTGTCATTGAAAAAGATGAGTAAACTGTGCAAGACTGCTGTTCAGGAGTGGTCATTCCAGAAGACAGACAAAGGCAGCAGGTCCATACCTACCACGGTAAATTGCATGCTCAGTCATGGGAGATGGGGAAGGCAAGTGAGCAGGAGTTACTTAGTGCAAGAGGAGATACCTGACAGACTGCCAGGAAACGTGACGATAAGTCACAGTGATTGGCTTTAAGCAGGTTCACCTTCTGCTAGGGGCACCTTCAGCTTCTCAAACTCAGACTCAGTAACCCTTACTTCCATCTGTATCTAAACCCATGAAAACTGGAAGATGCAACAGCAAAGGTCTTTGATCTCTTATTTGGTCTTTGACTCTTATTATATGGTATACTACTTTCCAATTAGAGAATCTGTAAATTCAAACCAACTTAGAAATCTGTAGGACTGGGACATATTCTATTGTTATGAGGGTTTTTTTACGTGCTTATATAATAAGGCAATTGTATCTGTCCCAGAGAAACTAATCATCTACTGGAGAGAAGTGTAGAAATACTGAACAGTAATTATAACCTTTTCACTTCCTAACAGTGAAAACATACTGAAGATATGCCAGTAATCTTGTACAGTAACCTATCAGTAGACATTCAATTTTGACTTTCAGTCTTTTTTTTTTTTTTTTACAGAATTTTAACTCTGCACACTTTGCACATAACTACAGTGTTGTCTTGGAGGAGAGCGCTTCAGGCAGAAAACAGAGTTAAGTTTTCCTTCACCCTTTTGTTTGCTCAGAAAAAGCACTTAAAAGAGTGACTGCTGGAGAGACAGAACATGGAGAGACTTTGGAATGCAAGTATCTACATGAGTAGAAAAGTTGTTGCACGTTTCCTCTTACGGTGACTTGTTAATGGTTCTAAGTACCTTCTCCTGTTTTAATAACAAACCTAGGGAACAATAGGTTTTTGTTCTCCAGGTGTGGAGGGGATTCTTTTGGTTTTGGTTTGTTTACTGAGCCCACTCATGATGTAGAATAGATATCAGTAGCTGAAAAATGTACTAAGATTACATGTCTTTGCCTCCACTTAAATCATGGTGATCTTACTGGCAACCAGTACTTCATCTAGTGTAGACAGGACTCGTATGGATGAGAGAACGTTTACTTTTCGGAATTCCCCATTTTGCCTGCCGTTGTCAGGATACAGCTCCTGGGATTCATCTTTCATCCACAGCAATGCTCCTCTGTATTCCATGCAGACTTACTCCAGAGAGTATCAGATATTGAAGTTTTATGTTGGTAGTTCCTTCCCAAGGTGAGACAAGGGCCAATCTGAAGGTCGAAGCAGAAAAAAAGAGTAAAATACTTAAAAGCCCAAGTGGGCAGAATGTTTTGGGGAAACATGGACTGACTATAACTACAGCATAGTTAAAATTAAAACTTCAGCCTTCATGTTTATCAGCATTCACACACAGGCTGCCCCTCATTGCCTTCTTATCACGTGGCAAGAACAATAATAAATGCTGATCTGAAAGTTGGTACATAAAGTTGATTTTCTTCCATTCTATGCCGCAAAGTGTACCAGAGATGTATGTTTCATAAATGCAACCCTGCATTTACAGCAGTAACAGGAACCTGTTAGCATGCTCATGGCCAACAGCGCACTCAGACTCTGCAAGCACTCAGCTTAGGCAGTGCCTGTCTTCTCTCTGCTTTCTATGTCAAGAAGCAGAGCAAACTTCTGGGATCATGAGGGCTAAGTGCATGCAGTATTTACTGGAATTCCCAGCATTCTGAATAAAAATAGAATTAAAGTGTCATACAGTAATAATGACTGTTATACTCTTGCCAGCTCTCAATAGACAAGTGGGTGAAGGATCTGGTTTTGATAGCAAGGTGTGTGTATATCTATCCAGCAGTAGCACTGAGCTCACCTTCAGTCTGTTGACTGAAAATGTCCAATAATAGCTTGAGTGTGTAACAACAGCTATTGCTTGTTGTTGCCCGGGCACTTCAGCGCTAAGATCCCTCCTACAGAATTGTATAGGGCTTTGCCAAGCGTTAGCTGTCAGGCTGAAATTTTTGATTTAGTATATCTCTGTGGATGGGCTTGTATTAACATTCTGTCTGAGGTGGCTGTGTAGCCCAGTCTGAACAGGAGAAGGATGTGTGGGAAAGAAACAGAGCAGGCACACAGCTCGAGCTATCTTGAATGATGAGGAAGAGAGAGGTGGGTAGAACTCCCTTTTATCACCAGATCATCAACACTTGCTAACTTCCACTTTACATACATCAGAGTTCAGGAAAGTGGTTTTCTCTTGAGGTATAAAATGTCTTTTGCTTTTGACACATCCCTCTCAATATCTCTGCGCCATATGCACGCATGTTCTCTGAATCGTACCTTCAACTGAATTAACAGCAGTGCATTAACTGAGTGAATGTGGACTATTAAAAAAAAGAAGTTGAAAACTTTGCTGGGCATGAAAAAGGAGAGTCCTTCCCTTGACATAAGTCCTTTTGCCAGCTTCACTTGCATTCTGCTCTGCCTGAAACATTAGTAAGAGCCCTAGCTTATTTTCTTCCTCAGATATGGCTATAAAAATAAGTAATTAAAAAATAAAACTTGTGGCAATTCCAATTTATTGACTATCTTTATCATGAGTACTCTGGGGGTGGCAGAACAAAATATTGTTCGAACTGATAAGATGCATAGAAAGACCTTCAGGTTTTGACAACATTTGCAATTAGATGTGGTGTACATGGGCTGGGGAAGGAATTAATTAAAAAACGAGTCACTAATGTCCATGTCAGACTTCATGTGGAACAATGGTGAAATGATGGGTGTTGGGAAGAAAAAATGTCCAAGGAATGTATAGGCAATGCTATGAAGATGAATGTGAATATTTTACCGTATTGTTAAATCTATTTTTCACTGGTTTTCTACTTAAATGTCTTTGATTGGACTCTGGGGCTTAAGGAGATATTCCTAGCAATGTAACATTGCTGGGAATTTTTAAAAGGGAAATTTTTCTGGTCTTTTTCTTGAGACTTATGGAAGCTTTGAAAAAATTATAGTATCTGTGATATACATATTAATAATTCTCTAACAAAAAAAAGGCAAAAAGTTGAAAATAAATACAAGGGAACGTGTGTATGTGGTTTTTCTGTATACGTTGATAAACATGTTGAAAGAATTCTAAATGTTTAATACTTTTGAAATGATAATTAGGAAAAGCAGAGAGCATTTTGAAAGGCTATGCAGTTGTAAAGTAATTCTAAATATTAATTTCTAAACCATTTCCCATATATGTTCTTAACAGATCTGTAAAATACTGATTTTATTTTCCCAAAGCAGGGTTTTTTTGGTTTTTTAAGGATCAAGGGGTAAAGGTACAATGGAGAGGGAACTTCTTTTCCGTAAGCTTTCCACCTTACTAGTCCTGTTATGCTGTGTGATTTTATAACGAATAGCACACTTGCAATTAGATACTATTATGCCAGCATTTAAATTTGTAATTGGGAAGACACAAAATCCTTTTTAAATCCATAAATTTTTTTTTTTTTTAATATAGGGCACCATTAAAGTTTTCAAGGATTGTAAAGTTCTTCCTTCATTACAATTATAGCTTCCGTAATAGGCCCTGCAAGGTCTAGTTAGGTTGAATATTTAACAGAGGACTTTTTCTTCTATTTGTGAAAATGCAGCATTAATGTATTTTTAAAGGAAATCTCAAACCTCATCTCAGTGGTCAATCTGAAGCAGTGTTTCCTTCAGGAGACCGTAAATATTTTAATGGATCCTGATGTTATAGACTATGTAAGTATTATGTATTAAAAAAAAATATAGAGAGATTGTATATCCCTAATGGTACAGAGTCAGTATTTATTTAAGTAATAAGAATGCTAAAAAGAAGGACAAAATGAAGAAGACCCTCAAACTAGAATAAACTTCTCACTGTATATGGTACAATAAAGTCCTTATCAGTATTCTTCAGAATTCCCCTACTCAGTAGTAGAGATCTGTGCAGGCTGTCTGAATGGAACAAAAAAAGCCCCTTCTGAAACAAATTTTGATTCATTATTTTGTGGACAGAATAAGTTAAACTATAACATTAAATTATATAAGCATATAAACAAACTATATGAATTTATAATTATAAATAAAATTAAATATATAAGAGCATTCTTTTATCTCAGAGCAATCAAGCTTCTTAGCAAAGAAAAGAAACTGCAAGTCAACTTGAACAAAATTATTTTTTAGAGATCATTGGGATATTTCTATTGAGAAGGTCCTGTTTCAGTACAGTGTTTCACTGGGCAGGAGTGCAATATATGCAGAATCATGTTCAAAGGCTAAACCAGATTTCAACTTGACACAGGCAGATGACATTTCTGTTTGAAACGAGTAGAACTTGACTGCTGATGAGTGCTGAGTGTATGCTTGTGGACAATTTATGAAATATTTCAGTCATAAAAGTCACACACACACACACACACACAAGAGCAGTGGTTCAAGCTATTGGTGCCTTTCATCAAAAGTAATTAGGACCACAGAGACTGAGGAGGATTAGCTTCCAGAGAATGGGCAGTGGCTTAAGCTACAGGGGTGCAGATATCTGACTGTGCTTGTAGACCATGAGTGATGGTTCTTCACAGAGCCCTGCTGTCAGTGTAGGAGAGATGTCAGCAGCCAGGGCTGCTGCTTATCGCTTGAGCATCGGCCGGGCTTCCTCTCTGTTTACTCCTGTCCTTCAGATGCTCAGTAATTCTTCTAAAGGTGGGGGAAAAACTAATAGCAGAGACATTTGCAGAATAAATATAAATGACAAAAAGGTGTGTCAAAGGCAAATGCTGCCTGCTATAATAGCCCTAGTGCCATAATGTGGTCAGTAATGTATGTGGGAAGAGAAATACAGTGGCAATGCTTTAGGCACCTGGAGTGTCTGGTATATTGGGACATGTTAGACTAAAGGTCAAAACCAGATACATTTACAAGGAGGAAGATTTTTACCTCCTTGATCTCAGTACTCCTGTGAGGAATAAGAAACTAGATCTTTCCTTATAAAACATGGAATGGGTGGCAAAATAAGGAGATGGCAAGAATATACTACTGCAGAGGGAAATAAAAAAAAAAGCTTATATTTCTCCCTAACTTTCTACAGTAGCAGCTCTACAAATTAGAGGAGGCTGCTGGTGAAAGCAATACTCAAGCCAGCTAGGCAAAATTATTAGCTTCAAGTGTGTTTGCCAAGGTATGAGAGATGCAATTCAGACATTCTGAAACTGAAAATATTTATCAGTTGCTGCACTATACTGCAGCAAGCTTAGAAGAGATTAGAAATAGAGATTTATTTCATTAAAACAGACTTCTCTGATACATAGTCTAATATTGTTTGTCTTGAGAATGATCTGGTCAGATAAAATGTTGTATCTCATAATCCTGTGTTTACATCTAGCAAGTAATACTGTAGATACTGCAGAGATTCCGGATGGTGCATGGTGGGATGGTGCAGGGGTTGTAAACTGTTCTCCTTGCAAAAATGATGGATTATTTTTAACACAACACTCTGGACTTGACATGTAAATTATAGCAGACTAGAGACTGGTAAAACTGAGATAGGGAAACTGTAGTCTCTTCACCTTCTCATCGTTGGTGAGTTCATGCTGGATTCTGTGGCGTCAGTATCTTGGGCAACATTTTTCATACTAGACATCTGTTGTTTTGATTCCTCTGTTTAAATAGATTGGATTAGAAGGGGAGAAAAACAGTCATCTCCTCCCCCTCACCATTCTGCTCCAAAGCTTAGTTACTATGAAAACAAATCTTATTTCCTTCCAGAAAAGGCTTTGCTGACATGCAGTATTTGATTTTTGGAAGCTGGTTCTGACTCAGTTTTCAGCTATATCAAGACAAGATCTAATTATTGTAAGTTGCATTCAGATAGGCTGCATCTAAGCTCTGTAAATCTACATTAAGTCCATTGATTTTGATAGGCTTCGCTGTCTTAACTGACCTGCTCTGGAACTACAGCAGTGTAACTGAAACCAGAATTTGCTTAGGTCTGTGCTGTTTAGATCTAGGAAACACTTTGTTTCATATTTTAACTGCGGGAGATAACTACTGGCTGTAGAGCAGTTTTCTGAGAAGGAACAGACGCTGTCCATTGAGGGTCTGTGGGTGCCCTCAAACCGAAAGGCAAAATCTTATTATTATTTAATCTATTATTCTTTTAAATGCTGTGGATATATGAAGATGACCACTTGCATGTTGATGCAAGATGGAAGAAAGATCTTTTGTGTGACACCAAGAGCTATACTTGATCCCCGTTCCAAGTATTAAAAACCTGAGGCCAGCAAATTCCAAAACCTCATCCTATGCACAGATGTAGTCCACCAAAATAATGAACTATCAATCCAAGACGTGCTGAAAGATAAGATCTCTCATCTGAAATGGAGAGTGTAAGAGTCAAAGATCACTGTGATCTTACAAGCATACAGATTCTGGTCCTTGATGGAACTTGGTTAAATTATGTCAGATTTTGACGTTTTGCTTTTTAAATTTATTTTATTTTACTTTTAAAGATAAAAAAAGCTCCCAAATTTGTATGAACCTTCCAAGATTCAGGCTGAAGTTGATGCAAAATGAGAGAGGGAAAGGATGGGGAACTAGATGGGAATTTGTGCTTTTTAAATCAGAAAACAATTTACTGCTTTTATTTTAACAGGGAAGATGAGAAGGCAGATGGTTGTTGTGAATCCAAAGCACATCATGGCATGAACAACTCCTCCTGCTAATGCACACCCATGGCACACCTTCCAGACTCTTGTTGAAAGTGCATGTTTTCAGCAGATGCCTCTGGGTGCCTGCATCCACTGTTCAATCAGCGATGTGCCTTCAGGCTTAGGGTCACACAAATGAGGGGTTTGTGTCACCCAGCTGCCTTTGATGTTGCAAGTATTTTTAAAAAGGAGAGTGTAGCTTATTTGTTGTTGTCATCCTCACAGTCCCCAAATAAGCGCTGTGTGACAGAAAGAGTTATCTATTTGGCTGGCAGACTTACGGTAACGCTTTGGTTAATGCGGTAAACTCAAGACTGCTAAGCTGTTCCACCAAATGCTAAGTGTATGCAGGGATGTGTGCATAGACACGGTAATGACACCACTTAGAGTGGAGAACAATTTAAGAAAGTCCTTCTCCTTGAAGTCAAACAGATTCAGAAAACAATGCAATTCTAACAGTAGGTACCATGTTTTGGGCGTCTCAAATGATACAAATGACTGAGACTACCCTGTTGCAAGTAGCTAGCACTTAGTGGCAGGAAAAATGATGCCGTTTTAATGTATTCATATGCTACATATAAATTCATACTGATGCTGCTTATGCTCCTTAGGTTTGTCTCTAATTTGGCATCCAGTTCTGCATCAGATGTTGCCACATATTCATCTTTGTTCTTGGGTGACCTTGTTTCAGTGTCCAGTATTCTGCATTTTGTTGACCACCAGCTGGTTTTTTCACCTGTCTTACGTGCAGAAATCCCCGAGATAGCTCTGTGTGTCCATGTGTGTGTAACAAACGTGAATGTTTTTCAACAACTGGGACAGAGTTAAAGGAGAGCAGTCAAGTCAGTGAGCATTTCCTGAATGCTCTTTCAAGTGATCTCAACTGTGTTTCCCATGCACTGTCCAGCAGCTGTGTTCTGAAATCAGAACTTCCCTAATCTAAACTTACAGACTGTAGACAATAGGGTGAGGAAGGAGACCCTTTTGGATAAGCAATCTAGATTACTGGGACATTTTGCTATAACAAAAACTAGCATATTGTATTTCTTCACACAGCTTTATGTGAATTCTACTTTGCATTCGGAGATTATTTCAACCATTTAAAGAAATGCCCTTTCTTAAACTGAAAGTCTCAGGAGCAATCAGAGAACATTTATTTCAATGTTTGTTTAGTTTTACAGGCATTTAAACTCATACTGATCCCCTGCTGGTCACAGGCTACTAGTTGCCCAATGGAATAAACTGCAAAGATATGCAAAGTTGACATTTTGAGGTTTTTAATATGAATATTGTAACTGGTACAGAAATAAATTTATACTTCTGTGGTTTGAGTTACGTTTTCAGCATTCCATACAGTAAATGTCTTGATTTGGATGGCTTGGTAGACTCATCCAGATGGAGCAGCTGTCTTTTCTAAACCAGATTCAGCAGCTGACAAGCCACTAATTTCATGTAATTTATGGGACAATTTAAATTGGTTTTAATGATAATTAATTTTAACCCAAGTTTTGCTCCTAATCTGAGATCTGTGCCAGTGTGTTTACATCAAACATAATTGGTGATTCTAACTCAATTGGGCTTTTTTGGCATAAAAACTGTAGCATAAGCTACTATAACTTGTTGCTGTCTAAGAAAGTAGTCAGTGCAGCTCGCTTTATCTGTGTGCTTCTCTCACCTGAGTTGGCCAAGCAGGAGTCAACTGCAGGGAAACCTGAAGCTTAACCTGGTGTTTGTGCTAAACCAGTGAGATGGTTTGGCATTTCTGCAGCTGCTTAACTATCATACAGAGATGCAACGGGGATAGCGTGCAGGCCAACCTGCCACAATTATGCCCTCTCCAAGCATATTTAGTAAACACTTGCAGGTAAATAATAATTAATCCTACTAAATGCGACTACCTTTTTTAAAAAAAAAAAACAACCAAACAAAAAGATGCAATAAAGCAAATAATAGCGTCAAATGAAGCAGCATGGTAATCCATAAGCTGTATTCACCCCTGCACTGAGGTGTGTGAGGGCTGGCTCGGCAGCCCCATTCTGATGGAGAATAGAAATTAAATCCAAGTGTGTTGACCTCCTAGTTTGCATTAAGTATTTAATCTGACAAAACCTTTCCCCTTTCCACCGCAGGTGAAAGGAGCATGTGCTGAAATTTCAGTGAGGTAATGGAACAGATCTACCCAAATCTGATCCATCACTTGTGTTTTTTAAGAAACATGTTTAGAACCACACAATCTTGGAAGTACCTTTGTAGCCTCCATTAATTTTCTGTGATGAGAAAAACATTAAAAATTCTGAAATTCTTAAACTTATATCCACATTTAAGTAACAACTTGATAATTAATAGGAATTAGATACTCTTAGCAGTGTAAGTGTGTATTTTTCCTGTGGGAAGTATCTGCATATACCTATCAACTGCTTTCTATTGTGAAAATGTCATGGAAAATGCAGGGGAAAACCTTGTATCTCAGGAGTTTTCATCAAAAGTGTATTCCTTTTTCTACATAGCTCTATGTAATATTTTTGTTTAAATTGTAGAAGTCATTTTAAGCATATCTAGCTAGATCTCCTAACATACATGTGCTGAAATCTAGGGAAGTATGTTGAGTTTATACTGGAAATTTATCAGCCTATACAAAATTCATTTAAATTTCATAGAAGTTTAATTTCTTTAAGGAAAAACATGACCCCCAGGCTATGTGCTGTGTGTTGAAAGAAGCAGAAAGAGCAGTGCTGGCTGGAGGTCTGCATCCTTGCCCCAAACTAATCAAAAATGCAGCCTAAGAAACCCACCGCCTCCTGTCAGCCTGTCTTCTCCTCTCGCCTATGCCTCCAGAGCATATGGCGCACTCGGCAACTCACAATCAGAGTAGAGGGTCTGGTAGCAAAGCATTTGTCTAGGAAGGAGGTATCTGAAGCAAGTTTGGGGGTCTTGAAGCTGTGACCAGCATGGGGGTTGAGGCTGCTGTCCACACCGCTGTGGGTGAGCTGAGGTGCCTCCTAGGTGGAGGGTCTCCATGTTCTACGAAAAAGCTGATGACCTTGTGGGCGGTACCATGGTGAATGGCATTATCCACACATGCTGATGAGGTTTTGTGTCACTTTTACTGGAACATTTACAGTTTCCTTCCCCTTCCCTTGTTTTCAATCTCCTAGTTGAGAGAAGGCTGAGAATCAGTAAGAAAGAAAAACCAGTGCTCTGCCAGGG
The DNA here is from genome assembly GCF_000699245.1 of Pterocles gutturalis. NCBI lineage: Eukaryota > Metazoa > Chordata > Aves > Pterocliformes > Pteroclidae > Pterocles > Pterocles gutturalis. The sequence continues at coordinate 6,858 of NW_010145341.1, read as the reverse complement.
GTGGCTGGAGGAGAGTGATGGCAGTCATCCAGAAGCAAAGATGTAAGTTTTAAAGCAAGAAGAAAGCTGAAAGAACCAGCTGGGGAAAAGCAAACGCATGAACAGGAGATACAAGTGACACTAAACGAAGGACCAAGCAGGTGAACCTTTGTCTTAAACTAAGACTTAACGTGCATCTTAATGTGGGATGTTGTTTGAACTGCATCTAGAGGTAGCGTACGTGGGCTAGTAAAGTTAACGGTTAATGCCAGGTGTCAGTGCAGAATGAAAAGATGAAATAGAAGAATTAATTGCACAACCTCTCAAAACAAACCCAGTCACCCACCCCCATACCTATTGATGCAAAAAATGAGTAAAGCTTGCAGTACTTGAGTATTGTCTTTATTCCCCTCACTTGCTGTATCATTTTACTTTAGCTGTTAGTAGTTCAGTTTTTGCTGTTTTATTATGCTACCAAGGCACTACAAATATGTAAACTTTTTTTTTTAAGATAAAAAAATAGTATTTTTGAGTAGAATCACTGTCAGCACCTTGGTTCTGGAAAAACAACTTCAGTTTTTATTCAGTTCTTTTGTAATTTTAAAATCAAACTTTGCTGGCCATTCTAATTTCTCATAATTTTAAATGAAAGAACTGCATGTTTGGAGCAAAACAAATACTATCATTAACGTATTTTAATTGAGATTACAGATTATCCAAAGAACTGTCAGTCAGACAGATCTAAAAAACATCTGTGTATGTTCTGGGATACTTTTTATCACTGGTAGTAGAGAGACATTCCAAAAGTATGTTGTATTTATGCTGGTATCACTTCATAACGTTAATGTGGTTTACTTAGCTGGTTCTTTCTGTGTATGACACAGTACTTTTCCTAATAAGAGAACATCTAGGTGAGAGGAGGGTGTAAAAACCCTCCTGCTTCTGAGGTGTGGTCTAGCAAAACCTACCTTTTCTAGTTATACTGTGTATTTACTATAGGTGGCACATATAGTAGATCTAAAGGATTTAATGTTTGAAACGGAAACAATGACAGCAGGGACTTCTTAAGTCTAAATGTTTCTAAGCTAAGCTGACAGAGTGGCATGACCTTTTTAAAAAGTATTTTTTAATTTTTTCTGGGAAGACAAGAAAACTATATTAAGGTTACCTACCTTGCATTCATGAGTCTTTAGACATAAGCATGTAAGACAACCCACTTATTTTTATCAAGTACTTGGCTGGAGGTGTTTCCACAGCCATCTGACTGTAAAACACCACAGTAACTCTAAAAGCTATGCTTAAGCATAATTTATCTGAAAAAAAAACTGAAGAGAGAGTAATGAAATGGATATTTCTTATAATACACAAAACAGCTCAAGACTTTAAATTAAATAGTCACTGGGAGTCTTGGAGGGAAATGAAGTAAACTAGTTTCCAAGCTTCCTTCACTGTCTTGCTTTCCACTGAAAACATCTCCAAACTTTACTTGGTTAAGACCTCCAGAAGTCAGGTATACTGGATTAAGGAATACCCCAAAAGGATATTACTCTCTTCTGTTTTAATACTAAAAAACTATTAAGAGTTCAAAAAAACTTTTATGAGTATTAGTCCAATGATTGTTAGAATAGACTGGCATATCCACAAATGTTCATGTGACATTATACAAATTTGTAATAGTGGGGATGAAGGAATCCTGCATGTTCCAGCACATACTAAATTGCTGCTCAAAAATGCTTTTGTGTTTTTTGGTAGGTTTACAAAACAAAATAAGTTATTCAGTAGGTCACGAACACATGCCATATTTGCAAGTTTCAGTTTGTGGAGCAAATAGAAAGCAATGTTTTAAAGGAATAAAGTTTCATAAGAAAAAATATAAATAGTTGCTATATTAAGGAATAAATAGTGTATATTGCTTTGGAAAGGAAGCACACATTATCCATGCACACATTCTTAATAAGATGATGGCAAAACAATTAATCCCTTCTAAGCAGCATTTGTAAAGGTTAGTCTATTAGTTGCAGTACATTACTTGCAGAGCCAAGGGATCAGAGATCCTTCCCCTGCATCCTTGCCATTTTCTCCATAGTTGTTCTGTTCTGGTATTTCCTAAACTGCTCACTCAGAACTTGTCCATATTGTAAACCTGATGGTCACAGTTTTCAAAGAAAAATTATGAACCTTGCACTTGACTTGATTGTGCTGTACAGGTCTGAAATTTACTGAAAGCCAAGACATTAGTGAGGATATTCAAGTCTGGTTTCTACATTGTTAAACTATATGCTGGTTTAACATCACATATATGGCATCTAGCAAACTAAACTAATAGCTTTTTCATTTAAATGTTGAATTAAAAGCAAGACCACCAGCAGAGAAAATTAGCATGTTTGGATAGTACTTATCCTTTGTCCACCTAACAGCTATTGCAACTTTTTGTATCCATTCTTTCTAGGAACAAAGTATTTTTTCTTCTGCCTTCTCTGTGTGATCCTCCACTTGTTTCTATACATCTGCTGCTTTGCAGGAGTACAACCATGTTAGTTGTATTGCAACATAACGTACTGTGGCACAAGGCAGGCACATTCTTATATAGTAATTTACAGCCCTAACTTATGAGCAACAAAAGAATGGAATATTTCATCTGCCAGTAAATTTGTCAAGTTTCTTTATATCCCACATTTGCACTGCAAACATACTACGTCTTCATCCTAGAAAGAGGACTGGGTTCATCTTAAGAATGGCCGAGAGCCATACTGAAAGGAAAGTTGAAGTCTGATGTTTATCTCAAGTGAGGTACTAACCCAATGAATTGTAGATAAAAGCTTTATTTTTTTTTTGGTCAAGGGGAAACAGGTAAACTCAAAAATAACTTAGTCCAGCGAGTAATTTTTCTCTAAGTATCAGGAACAGCTTACTCCATATTAAAAGGGCTAAACAAATAGCCATTTAAATGATGTTAATTCAAAGCCATCAAACAGGGAAGAAACGCCCTTTGCTTTGTTTCACACTAATTACATTTGTAACTGGTTGTTGCCATTTTTCTGTGACAAAGATGGATATAGGTTACTAATACAAAAAATCAGAAATAGTAGCTCTCTGAGCAACAAAGAATTCCTTTTCTTCAAATGTCGGTTGTGTAGGGAGCTAACAGAGAGCAACTGCTGCAAAAATCTTAAAAAAGAAAAAAGTTTGTTGACCTTCATGCTCCAATATCAGAGGCTGTAGCTGGGTATCTGTAGCAATACAGTTTGTTGTCTGCACCTCCACTCAATAGCAACTGGTGAGAAGAAAAGAAAACTGTGATTAATATCAGAACTAAGCAAAATACCTACACAAAATTTAAGGACTCTGATTTTCTTTCCTTTGAAGACATAAACAGAAGTAATGACTAATGAACTGTTAACGCATGACTAAAACCCAGACTCAAAGTGCAGGAGCAGCCTTGTCTCTTAGCCTCCTCCTAAAATTAGAAGCAAAGTTTTCGCAGGAAAATTTCATAAAGCTTTTCCTGTGTTTTGTTGAGAACAGGAGCCACACTGAGAATCCCAATTTTATACATGTGTGTACCACTACAGCTTGCTATAGAGGATTATATGGTTGTCCCCTTCTACATGTACTGCCATGCCCCAGCTGTCAGTTCATGCTGCTGCTTTAGTCTCCATGGCAGCAAATAGTACCTTGGAACATATATTTTCTCAGCAAGGTGTGGTGCTGTTCTCGGGTCTCTCCTTGTTTGGAATATCAGTGTAACGCCCACTTAATGATACAGAGCTTAAACTTCCATCCTGCTCCTTTGCACAGTAGCATAGGGAAGTGCTGCAGTGCGTATGACAGTAACACCTTCTCTTTTACCCAACATCAACTACAGCACAACTAAAACTTCCTGTTCTAGTCTATCTTCAAGGATAAAGGAAAAAAACAAGTCCATGACTACTTTTAGCCCTCTTCCTAACCACCATGCATATAAATTGAGCAACTTGCTCTTCAGATTCTTACCCCAGCTTCTGTCCAGTCCACACACAAAACCTTGTCTTCATGAGCAGCCAAGTCATACAGGGGAGCTTTGCAACTAGCAAAACACAGGTATTAACAGTCACGTGTGTGAAGTTACGTGAGCAATCATAGAAAACAAAATTGGTCCCTGGAAGAAATACTATCGAGATGCTATCAAACAGATGTGGTCTAGCAGTTATAAACAGTTTGAGAGAGCACAGATATGTACCATCTGTGACGTTTTATCTGCTTTATCTAGAACTGATCACATCAGTTTTAACCTCTCCTTCATCCCCAAAGAGAGAAATAGCAACATTTTTCACCTGCTTGCAAACTACCTTGAGACTGAAATTTAATTAATTCACTTTTTAGAAACATTTTATTATATAGTTTAGTTCTTGCAAGTGTGGATGCTGCTTAACTGTGTGTTTTCTAGAAAAGCCATTTATGTCTTATGAATGCAAACAATTTCCTTGCTTGGAAATTTGTAGTGAAAGGTCTGCAAAGAGTATCAAGTGAAACTTCATGCTATTGGGCTCATTCCTTAGAAAGAGAAAGTATTTTGCTCCTTAAAATAGAGGAATGGTTAGCAGACCTTCTGCTGTTCCTAGTCCCTGTAGCAATGTTATGGTTGCTGCCTTCTGCATTTCAGTCAATGCTGTTCTTAATGCCAGGTACGTCCCATGTTGGAAAGCCACGGGTCCTCTGGTAGACTACATGTATTCTTCTCCCTTTCTTTATATATGCCTGACTCCTAAATCCTAGAGGATTTTCACACACGCCACAGGAGTTTCCAATTAATGTCTCAGACTGCTTTTGCTACTTCATTAGGTTAACTGACCCTGTAAGTCTACATGCCTCTGAACAGCGAAGAAAGAATGTTTATTTTACCTTCTTGTGTCCCACAGCTTCACAATATTGTCCAGAGAACCGGAGATCAGCTGATGCTCATGGGTAGGTGACCACTTCACAGATGTCACCCAGCCTGTGTGAGATGTCAGAGACAGGAGAACCAAGGAGCCATCTGAACAGAAAAAGAGAAAAAAGACATCAGTAGATGTCCACTGAACTGGGCACTCTTAAGACGCACAAAAAATCCAGAGAGAAAAGCAGTCATCAACCTATGTGTTGAAGGTAAGTGTTTCTTCCACCAGTAATTCTAACTTCAAAAATCAAAGTGAACTTTAAAGAAAGCAAATAAAAATATGAGGTATGCAAGTTCTGGAAGGAAAAAGAAAATCAAAATTATCCAAATGTATTTTCTTGTCACTAAACTCTTTTCAAATATTTTGGAAAAAGCAAGCAAAAAAATTTGCTTTTATTATTAACATAGAAAAGATAAATCTAATCCAGAGTTTAACAGTACTATAGAAGCTAAACAAGTAAACATGTCTACAAAATAAATCTGGCAGGCTCAGTAATAAATTCCCCACAATCCTGTCGAACATGGCACCACTATATTTAACAAAGTGACAACTATTTCACTTTAATTATGGTCTGACCAACTTAGGTGTGAACCTTATAAAAACAAAAACATGTTCAGGCCTGCAACTGCACAGCTGAATATTGATTAGTAAGTTTAAAAGAAAAAAAAAAAAGGGAAAAGCTATGCTGAGTTAGTTTTCTGAATTATTAGGTGAGAAATCAAAAGAAGTCCCGCAGCAGATTACCGAAAACAGATGTAACCTTTGTATTTAATAAAAGCCCCCAAATGGCTTGTTTCAAGCAGAGGAATCAGAAAACAGTTTGTGAGATGTTTCCCAACAGTGAGAAGTTTGGATTTAAAAAAAACACAACTTTGAGAACTTGCATGTTTTCAGCTCACCTTTGCTGCGAGGATCCCATAGTCTAATATGTCTGTCAGTGCTCCCGGATGCGAGGCGTCGACACAGTGGTGAGTAGGTGACAGAATTAAACACTTTGTTTCCTGTCTGTCAAAAAAGAAACTATTTTTGCACAACTTTTTTACTTGAGCTGGACTGTAGCTGAACCTACAGACAAAGTATAGTGATCTCACCAAAGTTGATTTGAGATCTCCAGTCTCCGCGTCCCAGAGCTTAATGGTGTGGTCCCATGACGCACTGCAGATTTCTTCAGCATCTAACCACAGCACAGAGGAGACGGCTTCTGTGTGGCCAGAGAGGGTTGCCAGGGGAGTCTAGAGTTTAAAGGTGAGAGAGGATTAGATGTAATATTGTTGACAAATACATTCTTTCATCAAATAAAAATATATGTCTGATCAGCCTAAGATGTATCACCAGTTTTCATATAGTCACTTTTAACAAAGAGAAATTATTTTGTGCTGCCACACTTTTAAAATTAAATTCTGGACAACTCTGGAGCTCATCTTACCCTTGTTAGTCCCAACTGTTCAGTTTTCTGTTTCTTCCGTGGTCTGTTAGCTGCTTCTTCCATTTCATCCTCTTCATCTGTAGGTACTGTGACAGAAGACAGTCAGACTCAAACTAGAGGTTTCTGAATTCTATATAAGCAATTAAGCAAAACCCTGTATTTAGAAAACCTAACCCGTCTATGATGCATTAATATTTTAACCTTACACCTCTGATTAAATGAGTATTATCTCCATTTTGAGGGTGAGGAAAATGAATACAAATTAAGCGATCTACTCCAGGTCATGCAGGCTTAAAATAAGGTTCCAATGTATTTCTAAGACTATTCTTACTCATGGAAAATTCAGGTGTATGATAAACACAATCCTTCTTTTAGATACAATACCTACGTACATATTCCCAAAATGAAAGAGTATGGCTTGTAACAGTGAAAGCAAGCATTAAGACTGAATGGGATTAGTCTACGTTTTTAGAAAAGACCTCGTCATCTTACTGTTCTCCATATTATGGTGTCATAGAATCATAGAATGACCCGGGT
>NW_010145340.1:0-7016 GCF_000699245.1 Pterocles gutturalis | reverse complement strand
TTCTATGATTCTATGATTCTATGTCTTCTCCACGGTGTAGCTCTGCGGCATCCTTTGCTGTGCACACACTTGGCGAGGAACATCCAGGTTCCTCCCTCCATGTCCCCCCCATCCATGAGGAGGTGTCCCCCCACACGGAGGAAGGGGAACCTCGAGGTGGCCATCGCACCCTGCGAGCTGTGCCATGGGGACTCACGCCAGAAACGGGGGAGCCCTTGTGGGCTCAGAGCAAGCTCAGAGCCTCAAGTAACACACAAATTAAGGAGCCACGTGGGGAGAAGAGCTCTTTCTGTAGCCAAGGAGCTTGGTTGTTCATTTAGTTATTTATTAATTCCAGAGCATTATGCTTCTCTCACTTGCGTATGGAAAAATAAATCACTTTATGGGTATGTAGGTGCACATGTGTGCATGCACATACACACGTGGGTGTATATATGTATTTTAAAATTATACATACACAAATTTTGGGCTGGTTTAGTCAGACCCTGTGGTGCCTTTGCAGTGAAGCTGGTGTGAGTCACATGCAGTTAGAAGTAGGATAGCGCTGACTCACTGGCGTGCTGCCCACCAGCTCCTCATTGAAGAGGTGCCAGACAGCAGCTTTCCGTGACTGCCAGGAAGCTGCGAGGTTTCCCCCAAGGGTTGCTATCTGCCTGATGGCGTCAAGGGTTTACTAAAGCTGAGCGAGAGCTGCCGTGTAAATTGGCAACTGGGCTGAAGGGCTGCGAGCTCAGAGCTGTAGCCTGGTTCCTGTGGTCTGGACTGGGTGGGTGCTCCGGGTGGAGGGGTGGGAGGAGGATCATTGTCCCGCAGGGGCTTCATGGTACACAGAGAGGTGTCTTTGGCAGGGCAGTTTTGGGGGGATTTCTTGCTGTCCTTGAATTATCCTTCCCCTATTTGCAGCAAGACCAGTGCCTATCATGCAGGGTTCTTGGGGATGTGACATGGCCCTGTCATTTCTGTGACCTCTGTACGTGTCTTGTGCCATTTCAGTGGCATTACTGACTGCATCGCTTCACCAAAACTTTGGTGGTTCCAGGTGTTGCTCCCTGTCTGCAGATTTTATGGGATTCCCCTGCTTTGCATCCCTTTTCTGCCCCAGTCTTGCCATCCCTGCTCTGGGACGGCAAGGTGCTGGTGGGAGCTGTTGGGATGGCCACAGTGGAGGTCCAGTCCTGGAGCCTCGGTGGTGATACCGCCTTGGAGATGTTGCACAAATACCTTAGAGCTGGTAGGTGTGACTTAGAATCCAGCAGGAAAAAGCTGCCTTTCGGGTTTCTTTGTGCTGGATGGGTGATGCGGGGCATCTTGTGAGGGACCTCTTGGGGAAGGTGGGTGCTGTAGGGCTGAGCCTTGTGCAAGCCTGCTGAGGTTTCTTCCCAACTAGCTAGAGCAGCAAAGCGGGGCTAATGGCACAGTCTCGGGGTGGATTCGGCCTCTTGTCGTAGCAGAGACAAGACCTGCGGTGAAGGAGAACGTTGGTTTTTGAAACTTTTCACGTGAAGCCATAGCATTTGTGTCATGCTGTGCACTTGGGATGTGTTTGCGTAGCTCTGGGCTGGAGAGGCAAGCTGTGAGAGCCCAAGGGGCTGGCGAGCTTGGCCTTTCTGCCCAGGATTGGTGTCCATGATGCTGTGTTTCAGTGTCAGCAAGGTTTTAAGTGGTCGGTCGCATCTCCAGGGAGCTCTGACTACTGGCCGCAGCCCCTCTTGGTCAGCAAACAGCAAAGCAGCACAACTTCACTGGGAGAAGACTGCATTTTCTGTGCTGAGGAAGAAAAAAAAAAAAGGGGGAATTTCTAGGGATGCGCTTCCCCCCTCCAAAGCTGGGATGGGCCGTAACCACTGTGAGCCCAACTCTTACCTTCTCACATAGTCTTCCCTGGTTCGTTACCGTGAACGATAAACTGGATGTGATTTCTGAGAAAACAGGCAGCTTTCCACATGTTGCTTCATAAACAGGTCAGTGCCACTTATGTTACTGCAAACAGCTCTTCAGAAGCAGCAACCACTCAAAGACAAGGATCAACTGGAAAATTGTTCTTCCCCTGTACGTTAAGAGGTGGCAGGATGCTCCTCTCGGAGGGCTTCTGGTCTTGAGCCGTCACTCCTAAGAGTCGTCTGCGTTTGGAGCATCACCCCCAGGCACTGTGATCTCTCTTTCCCTCCTGGGTGCTTTCGTGGCTTTCCCCAGGTGATCTTGCATCTTTATCCATAAAACAGGGGGTTTGCCTGTGCGAGGAGGTCAAACTGATGAACTGAGCCAAGACCTCTAGAACCTGAGACTCTTTCCTTTAACCACTAGACTCTCAAAATGCACAGATGTTGTGCAGATGTCTGCCCACACTGTTCCTTCCTGCTTTCCCTTGTGGGGCTTAAATGAAGGTGGAGCGGAGGTAGGGATGCTGAGCTCTGCTCTGACCAGGCTTGTTCCTCCACCTTCACAAAGCAGAACAAGGATCTTCTCATCTGTGACAATTTTTGCTTTATTGCTCTTTTCAGCAACTGGTTTTTCACCAGAAGTTCAAAGTGATGTCATTCGTGGTGAGTTTGGGGTGGATTATGTTTTGGGAAGCGAGATGTTGCTCTATAGGTTCCTGACAGTGTCGGTTTTCTGTGATGATACTCGATGGCCGGGAGGGGAATTGGCAGAAGGGAGGATCCTTCACGTACGTGGGCAATACTGGATAGCTGCAGCCTGCCTCTGTGGGATGGAGCTGTGGTCCTCGGGCATCCCACTGTTAGGGAATTGCACCTAAGAGGACCAAGTCCATCCTGTACTTGGGCTTTTCTAGAAAAAGAACTTTTAATTCTCTTTACAAATGCAATGTTTTCTTGTTTGCCTGGAAAAATCAATATAAACACGGGGAACATCTTGATGGGCTTTCCTTCCATCGTTGGGTTATAACACTCTTGGCTCAATCCCTTTTCTTTTTCTATATTCAGTATTTGCAGGAGCCCAGACAATAAGGTGTGTGGGCAGAGGGGAGCCCAGCAGAGCTAGTCCCTTGGAGCCCTCGGTGATCTTTCTGTTTTCACTCTGTCCAGAAAACGGGCATGGTCCCAATGCTGTGTGGCAAGGTGCAGCTCAAGAACAATTCCTTGGGTGCCTTTATCCTTGCCATTGTGGCATGTTTTCAGCTGTTCTCTTGGGGCGGGGGGGGACAGGGAAAGTGCTGTAATTTTGAGGAGTAGTTCAGGTGCCTTCAATCTGTCCTCTAAGAAGCTCTTTACTGTGAATTATCTCAATCATCTGTCTTTGTATATATTCCCCAGGAGCATCTCAGCTCTCAGTTTATGTCGATCTCAGGAGTTTACACTTTTCAGGAGTGCCTTGTTTGGGGATTTTAGAAGCTAAAATCTCTCTGAAATGTCTTTTCTTTTGTTTAATTTTTAAATCTCTTTCTTTGGCTCTTAATGATGGTTCTTCATTTGGCTCGCAGGGTTTTTTGGAAGATTTCCCCTGGTACTGAATGAGCCGGGAGAACGCAGGTAACAAATGCCTGTTCCAGGTCATTGCTGAGCTGCCGTCTTTGTGTTCACTGGGGTACAAATCTCTGAAAAGGAGTGCTTTTGTTTTCCGTCCTTCTGTTCATACAGTGAAAATGAGTCTGGAATGACACCTAGTGGCAAATCGTACTGTGTCCTTGTCCACGTACAGCCCTCTCCTGGCCACATTTTGGGGTGAGATGCCCTTTACAAGGAGGACTCTGGGTTCAGTGTGCTGAGGCCACACCAGCAGTCCCAGATGTCCAGCAATGCTCTCAGCAGAGCGCCCTTGTCTCCTGTACCCATCCTGAACAACAGCAGGGATGAGGATGAGTCCGCGTGTACCCGCTGGGATGCTCAATGCCAGGGAGAACCACGTGCAGCCACCCCCCAGTGTCTCAGGGAGGTGCTCGCCAGCTCCCTGCTCGGGGAGACCTCTCAGGGGACAGGAGGAGAAAGCAAAGCCTGAGGGTGCTGAGGTTGGAGAAGGCTCTAGGTTTGGGACTTTCTCCCATCGTGAGACACGATGGAGCAGCTAAGGGTGCTGCTTCCCAGCGATTTGAAGGGGTAAAGGGAATGGTGGCTGTTTGTCTTTTGGAGCTTAGTGGTACTGTGTAAAACAATCCCATTGTTTTGTGCTCAGAGCTTGGCTGCTCTCTTGGGGGAGAGAATGACGGCTTCAAAGAATGTGGCCTGCTGATTCCTTGGATTATTTTTTTCGAGGGTTATTAGAAATGAATGTGAAAAGGTCTTCCAGAAATAACAGTAGGTGGTCTACAGACTTGTTAAGCTTTGCATCCAGATTTTTGAGTATGTAATGTATTTTTCTGTGCATTTTGCTAAAACACCCATTACTTGTCCATGTTTGATTTACTTCTCACCCTTCCCAAGCTTCTAAAAACCAACATGTCAACCCAGTGGCAGTAGAAGCCCCCCTTCCTTCAATCCAGAAGAAGCCTGTGCTGTTTAACACTGGGATGGTGAGAGCAGGCAGATGCTCCTGCCAGTTCCTGGACTGCGTTGTTCTTGGAAGCGCGTGGCCGTACGTGAGGGACGGCTTTATAGCCTGGGATGGGAGCGAGCCCAGACAAAAGGGCTCTGACCTGCTGGCTTCGGCGGTGATGTGGAAAGCAGCTGCAGTGCAGAGCTTGCATTACGGATTTGTTTTGGAAATAATAAACCCTCAAGTTCTTAACTTCTTTGGAATTGGGATCTTTTCTTCTTTTAGGTCCCATGTTTTCTGCTCTGGTAATTTACATTCTTTCTTACACCCGGCTCCATTTCTCAATCCTGTTTTCTGCCCGGGTGTTTTGGCTGAAGTACTAGTGTAGTCACCTTTTATGTAATGCAGAAACTGGAACAGGAATCGTGGTTAATTCGCCTCCTGGGCAGCAACTCTGGATTTGGCTCCGCAGGAGCCATGCTGAGTCCTGGGACAAGGTAAAAGCATCTACGGTGCCTTGCAGGTGGGTGAGAGGTCCCTTGGAGGGCCCTCAGGATGGTCTTGTACAACCTCAGCCAACTGGTGCGTGGCCATTGCACACCTCTTACGAGGCTGAGCAGGGCCATAGTCTTATTTTCAGTGGCAATACTAAAGATTTAGAGAGTTTGAGGCGAGGTAAATGAAAATCTCAATTGTTTGACTTGGTGTAGTTTTCTAAATGATGCAAAGCAATACAGATGCTGGCTTTTGGGAGGAATCGCACCCCCTAGAGGAGCTGCAAACTGTTCTCTGGCAGCGGTGTGAGCCCTTGGATTTGCAGGGAGGGGGCTTGTGTCCTGGCCTCTTACCAGCGCGGCTTCATCCTGGAAAATACCACAAAGTGCCTCCACCACTCGGTGCCGGATACCCAGCCCCAGGTTGCCTGCATCACTCTTGGAAGGTTTTTGGTGCTTTTTCTGACCACTCAGTCTCCTCTTTCAGCCTGGGTTAAGAACACAGCTCTTGGGTGCTGTGGAGGTGGGTGCCTGCATGTCAGCTGTGCCTTACCAGGTGGAAAATTTGCCAAAAAAAAAAAAAAAAACGGCGAGGCTGCAGGGATGCGTGGTGTCAACAGCATCATGGAGCTTGGTACCTTCCACCCTCGGTGTCCCCTTGGCAGAGGGATCATGGGACTCTGCAGGCTGCTGATGGCATTTTTTCCCTTCTCCCGCTGTCCTGTAATACTGTAGATCCCTCGGGTGTGACGGGCAAGCTGCTCGCTGCTGTTGTAAATAACATTGCACCGTGTGTCTGCTGAAAGTGGAGGAGATCCGCAGCCCCAAGGAGGTGTGTTAGAAACCAGCAGCTCCTGCGAGCATGCCCAGACACCGTGAATTTTCCTGTTGCCCTTCACTACGGAAAGACACCTCCCGGGAAGCTCGCGGGACCGGAGGTCTTCCGGCACTTGCTGTTATTTTTGGTCGCCAAATTTCCGGTGCTGGATTGGAACGGTTTGAGAGTAACTCCGGTCGCATCCCGTTAGTCTCCTAATGGGGCTGTTTTGAGAAGCATCCGGTTCTGTGCCTTTTGAGTCCTACCCTCACACTAAGGACTGTCTGATAAGATGAGGTCTGAACCATTGTAATTAGTCTGTAACGTTTTGATTAGTGTGTACAGAATTATTTATTTTGTGTACTCGGTCTGCTAAACATGTAAATGTATTCTGTGTACCCCATCGCTCTGCTGTCGTGACTTCTGCTCATGGATCTGCGCGGGGCTGGCTGCTGAGCGGTGCTGCTTTCCGGGCTGAGACCGATGGTCGGTAACCACAGCGAAAGCCAGGGGCTGCTCCCCCCTCTCGTGTGTTCTTGGAGCACAGCAGGAACGTACCAACGTGCCCGTAGAAGAGTTTGCTGCTTTCTTTGGTGCAGCTGCCAGGCCAGGAGCTGCATGTGGGGGACCTTGTGTGGGGGGGGATGTCCGCAGGGATGCTCTGAGGGCGTTGGGCTCTTGCTGGAAGGCAGGGTTTGGAGGCTGAAGAGGCGCTTTGGGACATTTTGGTCACTTTGCTTTGACTACAAGGTGGCAAACGGGGCCAGAGAAATACCCTGGTTTGCCCACAGCAACTCGTCACCTCTCTGGCTTCAGTCTGAGCAGCTTTTGTGGGTGAACAGGAAAACCTATAATACCACGTGAAAAATGCACGCCCCGCTGGAACCGTGGCCCCCTGGCAGGGAGGGGATTTTTTGGAGGGGCAAAGGACCCCATCCCAGCAGCGGTAGGAATGATAGTGACCTGGACACACAGCGCAAGTGACCCGCAGTGCTGCAGTTACCACAGAATCACAGAATGGTTTGGGTTGGAAGGGACCTTCGAGATCACCCAGTGCCAGCCCCTGCCATGGGCAGGGACACCTCCCACTAGCCCAGGTTGCCCAAAGCCTCATCCAGCCTGGCCTTGAACCCCTCCAGGGATGGGGCATCCACAGCTTCTCTGGGCAACCTGGGCCACTGCCTCACCCCCCGCACAGGAAAACATTTCTTCCTCACATCTCATCTCCGTCTCCCTTCTTTCAGTTTCAACCCACTCCCCCTCGTCCTGTCCCT
>NW_010145339.1:0-2738 GCF_000699245.1 Pterocles gutturalis | reverse complement strand
GTTTCCTAGCACAAGTGCCGCAGCGAATTTTTTTTAATTGTCACATGTTTTAACGTCAGTGCAGCAATGCGAGTCTTTCTGGAAGTGTAGAAAATCGTTGCTCTAGCGCCAAAATTCAAAGCAAAGGTTTAAAATGCTGCGTTAGGCGGCTCTATGGATCCGCGGGCATCTCCATCTCCTGCTTTCGTAAGCGGTTCACCTTGTAATCAGCAGTTTGTCTTGTAATGTTCGTATAGATACTGTTAAGGCTTTGGGGGAATTTTATTCCAAGATCTCTGTTTCTGTTCTTCTAGCACTACTGTTGCTTTTTTATGTTGTTTTGTATATTAAACATTTGCTGTTGCTTAAACTCCTACTGCATTTATTTTTTGCTGTTCGAATACTGCAGACATTCTTGGAGTCTTTGAGATAACCAGATACTCTGTGTCATAGTTGGAATACCCACACCGCATATAAACTGGAGAGACATTGTTTAACAGCTGGAGGCTTGAGCGCTTCTTGACCTGCAGGAGAAAGCACTGTCTGTCACCTCAATCATCAATAAAGTATTTGGCCTACAAAGAAATGCTGCTTGTATCACGCTGTGAATGTTGCCAAGAACAGGTTCTATGGGGGGGTGGCAAGAAAGCTGAATTTGTTCTCGCTCACTTTCCAATAATTCAGTTTTACGGAGCAATTAAAAAAAATAATTACTTATTGTGGAGTTTAAAAAACTGCTCTGACTGAACGTTTCATGGCAGAACTGTGGCCATGAATGCACACTGGCAACCTGATTTGGCTCCCAAGTGCCTTTTGGAAAACAGTTAAGAGGATTAGAATGGATTTGAAATGAGAATGGAACTGAACAGCAGGGATTGTAAGAACAGGAGGGAACGGGAAGCATCAGGAGAGTGTAAAGGGAGAAATGGTTCACTGAAAGTTCTCTCTGTAGGTGTTGTGTGTGTCCTACAAGGATCAGAAAGCCATTGCTGGCAGAGCAGTCGAGATCATTACACTGGAAGTGAGCAATCGGTAAAGTCTGGACTCTCTTGTCTAACCTCTGTGGTGCTGGCCCCTTGGATCTCCCGAAAGGTGTCAGCCTAGTAGTATCAAGAATGGATCAGCTGTAGTTTTGAATAGGCATGGCCATTCCAGAAAATCTGAAGAATTGTTTAAATGGAGAGTTTATTCATAGACCGTATGGTGGATTGTGTTAATTATGGTGAAAAAAAACAGCCTTAATTTTTGTGTTGGTAACAAATGAGTAAGTATAGACTGAAGGACTGCTAGCTTTCCAGCCAGAATACCATCGCATTGCTTGGTTTTGTTACAGAAGAAATCCTGGAAATAGCAGAATGGTATCTAAAGTGAATTTTGTTCAAGTTAATCCTGAGAATGAAAACCATAGTTCCCAGGGGCAAGAACAGCATGTGTGAACTGTGCCAGGACCATTGGGTAACTTGAGAAGTTGTTCTAGGAACATGATGGGTGTTCATTCTCCATGTTTGTTGAATTTTTTTTTTAATTCGTTTGTTGGCATCTAAGGGAAGGGTGAAGGGCAGCCTTAGTGGGTTTTGTTGTGAAAGAGATGTCAGTAAGCTGGATTTCTCTAATAAATGTCATCAAGAGGACATGAGCTAACAGCTCTGACCTGGAAGCAAACTCAAACTTTTAGACTCTGTAACTGCTTGTGGTGCTAGTAGGTGGAACCAGAAGTTCAATTCCCCTCTAGATCACCCACCAAAATAAGCCGACCTCTGTAAACTTTAATGTTTAAGTGCTTTCACAGCTACTGAAAGTTTCTATTTTCCTTTGGTCAGTGTTTTCACTTACATGATACTTAAAAATGCATCCTTGTACTAGTCTGCTTTTTGCAGATCTCTGGATGGTTTGTTTTTTTTTTCCTTCTGGCTCCCTGAGTTTCACCGTCACTCAGTACGTTGGTATTCAGGCTGGAGGTTCCAGGCTGTTCCTCACTAACGTGCAGTTGTTACTTTATGTACATGTTTTTTAAAATACAAATGTTAAGGTATAGTCTAAAGCGCAGTAGAAGCTTCCCCATTAAATTCTATTTGTATTAATTCCAGCTGTCTGCTTGGTTTGCACTTCTTTTGCCATGTAGAGCTACAGTTATAGGGAAGTATTATCTTGCATAAGGGATCAAGCTGAAAATTCTTTGAAGAAAATCTCTCTTCAAAACTGAACGACATCCTTGAATGGTGACTGGTTCTGATGTTAAAGTGCTTGGACCTTCTCTAGTAATATTTGCATGCATTAATCTGTCTGATTATTGGTCAGAAAAGGTATTTAACATCAGAGTAAAGCTTAATTCTTTCATTACTATTGGGGTTTGATTATTATCAACACAGAATAATGAAACCTTCTCAGTAGATTATTTGTTTCTAGCGGGTATGAATCTCGGTTCATCTCTTCACGTAATCTTTACTATTGTTCTAATTTGCATAACACTGTAATAGGATTTTAAAATTCATATGTAAGAGCAACTGTAGAGAAAACTGCAGTACCTTAATGTTCTCCAGATTCCCCTGGGGGTGTGTGAAATTGCTCCCTCCAACATTTCAGTGATTGAGTAACAATGCGGACAGGCAAAACAGTGGTTCCCTGTGTCACTGTTTGAGGTGTGTGGAAGTACTGCAAATCTTGCACAGATGTAGATTTGTTCTCTTCTGATGATAATTTATTATTCCTGACCTTTAGGCTTATTTAATTATATAATATAAATTATAATTATGTATATA
>NW_010145338.1:0-7130 GCF_000699245.1 Pterocles gutturalis | reverse complement strand
CCCCCGCGCCGAGACCCGCCCGGCCACACCCTCACCTGCTGGCCACGCCCCATCCAGGCCACGCCCCTCCCGGCCACGCCCCGCCCTCACCTGCGGACCCCGCCCCGAGGGTGATTAATGACACCTCTACTGACAAAGCAGAAGAAAACTGGAAAAAAGTGAGAAAATACGGTAAATACAGAAAAAAAAAGGGAGGCATGGAAAAAAAAGATGTTTTGGAGGAAAGAGGGACGGCTTGAGGAAGGGGCTGTAAATAAAAGTTTTGTTGGAAAAGTGGTTGAGAAAGCCATAAAAATACTGGGAAACAGGCTAAAAGTGGGGAAAAAAAGATAAACTGGAGAATGGGAAGATAAAAGTGCGTAACAAATTCTTCTACAAACAGGAAAATCTTGATCAGCAAGTCCGGTCCCCTAGGATCTAATTCCTTCCCTATCACATAACACCCATAAATATATCGAGTCGCACTCAGTTTCCTTTTTTCACAGCAATTTTGAACCCGAGGGTGCTGCTGTGCAGGCACAGAGGAGGTGCGGGGGCCGTGCACCCCTACGTGCCTGCAGCCACGGGAGCTGAACCCCCCTGTCATGCACCCCCCCGAAGCTCCCCAGGGAAAAGGCAAGGTCACCGTGATGCTTCCAGGTGGCTTGTGTTTTACCAAAATATTTCTGTTAGAGTGAAAGAGGATTTTCTTATCAGAAAGGGGAAAAAAAAAAAAAATCACTGATTTTTCCTTCTACTTGGGATGCGCCTCTCCTTTCTTGCCTCCCCAGAGAAACAAAGAGCCTGGAGGGCACAGTCCAGCCCCGGCTGTGGAGCAAACACAGGAACAGATGCTCCAAGTGCAGCTCCCACGGAGCAAAGGCCACCGGCCGGTCCCCACCTTACCTCCCCGCTGCTGTCCTGTGCCACCACTGACTCCTGACTGCTCCTTCCTTCCTTAAATCTCCCAAACATGGGGCTCAAGAGGTGGTTTTTCCTCTTATCAGACCCGTTTATAATAGCTAACCACTGATGGTTAATTTTTAGCTCACGCCTGGGACCAAGAACCTCCTGGGCAGGCTCCAGCTGCTCCCTGCGGGCTGCGGCCAGGGCGGGGATTTAATTTGTGTTTTGCTTAAGGAAGGGGAGGCAAAATGCAACTTGATGTGTTTTTGAAGCCACTGGGGCTCCTCCATATGAGATATGGAATGAGCTGACCCCTGGGTGCGCATGTAGGGTCACATCAGCCCTGCCATGGAGATCCATCACACAAAAATGGGCTCCTTGCAACTTTTCCCAAAATTCTGCATCAGCCCCTTGCTCCAGCACAAGGCTGAGTCTCCTGAACCAGTGGTTGTTGGAGAATTTGGACTCAGGGACTAACCTCAGACCTTAATGCATGTCATGCCCACATGGCAGCAGAGGCTAACGAACGCGGGTAATTTAGGTTAACAATTCCGTCGTGCCCCAGATCATCACTGCATCCTGTTTTCACCCAGATCTTGCAACGCCTGTAGGATTTTATGGGCTACGCAGCAAGCTCAGCGTATGAATGGGAATTCTTCCAGCTCCTAGAGCTCGTTCAGTTAGGCAACCGTGTCTCGTTATTATTCAAACATCTAATTTTCACCTGCTGCATTCAGCTTGTTTGCAAATTTGGGGCTCTGACCCAAAGCCTGCTGAATCCAACAAAAAAAAACTTTGTACGTGGCAGTCAAAGAGGCTCTATGGAAAACAGAGCCAGTAGTTCCGTCTCAATTAACATGACGTTGCTCCTCAGCTCCGGTCCAGATAGGGATTTCCTTACTGGGAAGGATGATGACTCAGGCAGGACACATCCCTCGCTAGGAACCGGTTTGCCCTGACTCAGTCTCTCCGGACCACGGCACGCAGGCGGCTCTTCCCCGCTGCTCTGACCCCCATGTCTCGCTCTCTGCTCCCCAAGGAGCTCATCTGGAACCAGCCGCCATGGAAAAAATGAGGAAAGATTTAAAATAAAGATTTATAGATCATAATAGAGATTCAAAGTTCCCTCAAGCAAAGCTCCCCGTGCACAAACAGCCCTTTATCGATGGCATTTGAAATGCTCTCCGCACCTAACCCCATCAGAAGGGTATTTAAGCAGAGATTTAGAGTTTTTAGATAAGGATGTCCGACTACATTCCAGCCCTGACATGCCCATCAGCTCAGTAAAACCGTGAGTCATCGTCTGCTGCCTGCAGTGAGTCACCCAGGGAGATGCCGGATACCACGTGCATCCCAGGGTGCCACGCCGGTGACATTTTCCCTGGACCCATCCCCAGGCAATGGGGGTCCCACACTGGTGACATTTTCCCTGGACCCATCCCAGGGTCCCACCTTACAGACATTTTCCTACAATTAAAACCCTTCTGCAGCTGATGTCTGCATCCATCTCTTAAGGATCCTTGTTGCAACCATCGAAATCACCCAAAACTGGAGGAACGTGTCGGAGGAGGTCCCAGCTCTCAAGTCACATCCATGTTGGTCAAGCTGCCCCAAAAGCCTGCTCATGCCTGCAAACACGAAGGGTTTTTTGGCTGCACATTTGCACCAGAGAAAGCAACTGGGATGGTTCAAACTAATGTTCAAACTAAATAATAATAATCCTTCAACAAGGAGCTAAAGGCAGCTCCTTTGCCTCAAGTGTTTAATAGTCACCAGGGAAGGCTGGTAGTTAATTTATTGCTTTAATTACACAGTGTGTTAACAGCTCCCGTCAATGTCTTCTTCAGATAAGAGTTTTGGTGCGTGAGTAATTTGGGCAAGAATAGAGAGTTTTTCTTATCTTACCCAGGCTGGGAACCCACCGCCAGCAGGAAGATGAAGCCCTCGCTCTTCCTGGCGCTTATAGAGATGTTTTGAAAGCATCTCACCGCGACTAGGAAATGCCTGCCTAAAAAGGTCCTCTCACAATATTTGTTATTTGAAAATATTGTGTCTGGTCTAACCAACCAGTAATTGGAATCAATTCAATAGAAGCTAAAGCTTGGAATTCGTTCTTTCCATTTCATATGTACAAAAGAGCTTGTGAACCAAAGAGCTTGTCATTTTTTCTTTTTTCACCAAAAATAAATAGTTTGTTCTAACAAAATGCTCTCCCTCTAAAACTTGCTTCTCTGTAATTAAAGCTAGGGATGGTTATTGGCAGGATTTGTACATTCTGTCAGTATTAAACAATCCAACCAAACTCTGTTTGCCTTTCTCACTAATTATCCAGCTGCATATTAAAATTGTCCCTATCGCTCCTCGATAACCTTAGCTGCAGGAAGTCCGGGAAATACTTGACTCTGACTTTCCCAGCCTCGGGTGGCATCATCCGTGTCTGACCCATAGCAAGAAAATCCATCCCAGATGGGCAAACCCCGCCGCACCGGACCCACAGATTTGCCCACAGCCTTGACCCCTGGGGGTTGTCCTGGAGGAAATGAGTTGGACCCGTGGCTTCGACCCCAATTTAGGGGATGCTGCCCATAGATGGGTGATGGGGGGTTATATCCAGCCAAGCAGAAACTGGGACTTCTTCTGGGTGATAAATGCTCCGTGCATGGGAATACCAAGCCAAGGGCTGGCACCACCCTTCTGGAGATGGCTCCAGCTGGACCTCACCCAGCAGATCTGCCCAAGTTGCTCCAGTGGGTGAGATAAACAGGGCAGGGCTGGATCCTGACATGCCAACGGGGCTGAAACATGACTGCGAGGTCTGGTGGGTCAGCAGCAGCCACGTGTTCAATAGGAAATACCAACGACTGACCTGGCAAGCTACCAGGACAAACCTCTGGGCTTACCCAAAATCTCCCCGGCGTTGACGATACGCGTTCACATGTGGCTTCTTAAAACCGCGCTTGGATGAGACACCTCATTCTTGTCGTAGCTTTAGCCTTGAGGCATCTTCCTGCCTCTCAGCACAGGAAAAAAATCCCATTTATTTTGTTTATTAGTCAGGTGCTTGAAAAGAATGCCCAGGAGTGCTCCGGTGAGCGGGGCAGCAGGGCTGGGAGCCGGCGCATCTCAAGGTGGAGGAAATCTGTGGGGTAGACCTGGCAGCTTCATGTCTGGAAAGATGGTCATCATCACAACCATCATCATCACAGGGTTATCTCCAAGATCTGCAGCCTTACAACACTGACCCCTCTTGTGTTATTCCCCTGAGCCCAGGGCAGGAGAGCTACCTACCTGAACCCTTGATCCACTTTTTGACCCTATCACCCATCACCTTTTCTCGTGTGTTTCCAAGCAATTGTGTCATCAAGTGTTCAGCTGAAAGCACAGGAGAAACAACATGACTAAGACACAGATCTGGCCCCCTACTACTCTTCCTTGTGGGTTACAGGTGCCCTGTAGGCTGTACTTTGGGAGTGACTCTAGTTAAGCTCCATCACCGATGTTATTTTCTGCGTGGTAGTTGGTATATCAGCATCTTTTCACTGCTTGGAACTCATTTGCCTTCGTACCTTGGCATTACGTTCAGAGTTCTCATGCCAGGAAACATGGTGCCAGTAAATGTCAGATGGAAAATGAGAAAACTGCTCAAAAAATCTTGCAAAACCGCTGTTAAAAAAGCTGTTTAAAAATATCACTTCAGTGTGTTTTTATAGTACTTGAGTTTATTTTGATCGGCTTGCCACAGAGGGTGGAAATGAGATGTATATGAACGAGATGTCATTTCTACCGTCTAGACAGAAGGGTGAGAATAAACTTAAAAAAATGAAAATCTCTCCATGTGAAGCCTCTCGTTCCCAGCAAAAGGTTAAACGTTACTGGTCAGTGGGCTGGATCTCACTGGGAGCATCATCTAGGGGCTGGGGCTGACCCTGCTGTGGCACTAGAGCATCCTTGGTTGAGGATGGTCAACTTGGTCAAGGATGCTCAATGTGCACATTGAAGGATTTGAAGGAACCCATGATGGTTTTAGTGCTCAGGCTGGTGTGTAACATGAGTCTGCACTTGCCTTGGTGTCTTACCAGAGAGCAGAAACTCATGGATTTTAAATAATACTAATAAAATAACCCTCACAAATTCTGCAAAGTCCATTTGACTTTCTACCCAACGGTGTCTCTTCTTGCCCCCCAGTAAATACAGACAAATAATGAATTCTCCAAACCCAACCATTCCATGCTGCCTTGCTTGAGTGGGCTCGGCGGATTGATCACTCGTGTTTGGGGCAGTCATTGGTTCCCTTCTGTTCAGCCGCTTCCTGTCAATCTCCCGCTCCCCGTCCTAGAGCTGCTTCTCTGAGTCTTCATTTGTATAAACAATCTGTTAAATGAAAATTGAGCCCCGAGTCACCGCAGCTAAATTCTCATTATTCTACTCATCAGAAAGCCAGGCTTAGAGAGAAACATATTGAAAAATGACAGACAGTGACAAATTTGGGGTTTCTGTTCTAACAGTTTGGAAAATGTGCCACTTCTTCCATTTAATTACTCCATCGAGCTGCTCACGGCTCTTTACACGGTCCCAGATTTTATGTCCTAGGCATGGCACTGCAGAAGTGACACGGAGAGAAGCGCGGATGCCTCAGCAGCGGAGCCGCGGATGCCTCAGCAGCCCAGCCACGGCTGCTTTTAATGACTCAGCCCTCGGCTCTGGTTTTTCATGGTTTATATTCTTCTTTCGTACAGTAGATGAGCAGCTGACAAGGTGAAATATTTGGAACCAAGGATGTTGCAGCACCTGGAGTTTTTGTTGATTTTCGCCCATTAGTCCAGAATAGAAGGATGGGACCACCATGAATTGGAGGTGATGAGGTCATTGATCCATGCATAAGGAATTCTGGGACAATTATACCTTTACAGACCCTTCACCCGCCCCTGTTTGGTGACTTTTGGCCACTGATGATTTTTGGTTTGAGGTCTTCTGACACCTCACTGGATTCTTTCTCTGTCTCTGGGCTGGTAGTCAATTGTTCTTGACAAGTTGCCCCTACCATTGATGGTTGTAGCCTTGAAGCCTCCATATGTTCTAGTCTGGGTTTTTTGGCAGAATAGGAGAAACTGAACAAGTCCCAGACTTGGGATAATAAGTTCTGGACGTGGGGTAAATGCTTAGCCATAACACTCAGACAGAACCACAAATTCAGAGTGTTATTTTCATTATTCCCAGACTAAAACAAAATCAGAAAGCAGCTGTAAGTAGGTTACACATGCCCATGCTTCCACAGGCATCTTCAGAGCTCTTACCTGGGTTGCTCTTGGGGTGTTGATGAAGCAAACGGACATTCTCAGGACATCTGTCGTCAGGGCGCTGCGCCGATGGCTCACGGCCAGC
Source organism: Pterocles gutturalis (assembly GCF_000699245.1). NCBI lineage: Eukaryota > Metazoa > Chordata > Aves > Pterocliformes > Pteroclidae > Pterocles > Pterocles gutturalis. Next base: position 863 of record NW_010145338.1, on the reverse strand, counting down.
CTCGTGCACAGACACGCAGAGAAGGACGGATGTGCTCCACAATTAGTGAGGAGTGTCCCTCAAGGAGGTGACACGGGTCCGGAGGAGGTGATGGGGTGATGCTTCCATTCCCACGCACACGTGGGGACCCTCAGGTCCTGCCTTTTGTCCCCTTGTTAAGGGCTGAAGGGACAGATGTGACCTGAGGTCCCAGCTATGCCCAGGATGCTGAGTGCTCGCTGGGCTGCTCCCACAGCCCCCGCTGCCCTGCTTCAGAAACCAGATGAGAAAATGGATAAAAATCCTGAATAACAACTGGCAGAACTAAAAGGCACTGGTTTCAAGGGACTTTTGACCAACCCTTCAGGGTTTTGTTGCTGTAATCAAGAATTATTTGAGTCTTGATGAGTTAACCTGGGAGGCTGTGTGACAGTATTTCCTTTGTCACCCTATTTAACACATTTAGTTAGCATTGTATTCATCGTTCATAATCTATTTAGTGTTAAATAGTTGTCTATCTACAGCTTCAACAGAGAAATGCAGCGCTTACCCCTCCCCAGTGCCTTCACCTTCCCTCTGCTTTACCTGCTGGGCTCCAAAAGTTTCTCTGGTCATTGCAAGAACCTACACAGAAAGGGAAACTTCCTTCTTGAGCCACAAACTCCTTTGGTAAATATGCAAAAAAAAGTTGTCCAGAAATCTGAAAAACTTGCAAAATGACCAAGAGACGAAAATATTGTTGTCCCAGAGAATCCCCCCTAGTCCTGGGGAAACAGCAGGGTGCCAAGCACTGTTGGGGACCCACCTGCTGCACCCAGGGGTTGTAAAAGCACTGGTAAATCAGAGAGGAAGGAGAGAGGAGGAAAAAAAAGAAAAAAGAAAAA
>NW_010145337.1:0-1198 GCF_000699245.1 Pterocles gutturalis | reverse complement strand
TTGGCTGTCTGCAGCCCCTAAATACACTGGCTGGGATTTAGCGCTTTCAAAGGCCTCCTCATGGTCTCATGGCCCATCGCGTTACAGTGTGGGCCTGTCCTGCTCCAAACGGCATCGAGATTTTCCTGCAGAATTGCTCTTACATACAGGCTCCTGCTCAGTCCGAGCAGCACTGTCCTAGCTGTGCTGCTCCCTGTAGCGGGTCGCCGGTGGGTTCCCTGGTCCATCACTTTTAGGGTGGTGTTTGCAAAAACCATTGCACTCGGGCAGTGCTGGATCCTCACGGATCCTCACGGCTCCAGCCTTTCCCGGGATGGATGGGGTGGTGCTACGGCTGCACTAGTTCCTGGAGCTTCACTGCAGTCTAGGAACTAACTTGTGGTTTCTCCTTCCTCCCCCAGGTAATGACAAAGGAACATTCTTCAGATGTGTCCAGAGTGTTTGTTTATCTCCAGGAAAAGACCAAACCTTCCCCTCCATGGTCTCCTGTCTCGTCTAACTGAGGTGAGACTAGCAGGGGCTTCAAAGCACCTTCTGTGAGGTTTGTCTTGAGGCAGCTACAGTGATGATATTACAGAAAGATGCGGCTTTATACCAGCTGATACCAAGGCAAAACTAAGAACCATTTTCCAAGATAATCTGATAACCCATCCAAAGCCAAACCTCGCCAGCAATTTGGTGTTTTCATGCTGATAGTTCTTTTGCCTTGACAAAACAGGGTGACTGTCAGATGTTGAGGAAACACTCCCAGGAACTGTGCCTCAATTAAAACCGTTTACATCTTTCCTTTAACTTGCACATTCGTAATGAGGACATATGGTCACATATCTCAAAACACATTTAAAGGTGCCATATCCTACTGAACTGGCATTCATTCCCTTCTGTACTAACACTATCGAGGTCCCTGTGACCCTAAGAGGATCTTAGGAAAACCCTTTGCATCAGAGCAGCCTCACAAATGTCTAAGGGAAACATCAGCGTCCCTCGATGCCAGAACATTCCCATCGCTCAGTCTAAACACAGCCTGGTCCAACAAATGGAGGCACCCCGAGCTAATGCCTTTTAATTGGCTTATTACCCAATTAACAGAAAACACAGGAAAATCCCCCCTCAGATAAATACCACTTTCTGTGTCAGCAGCAAATCATTATCGTTTATAGTTTCCAGAACTTTTGAGATATATATATATAAATTTATA
>NW_010145336.1:0-3843 GCF_000699245.1 Pterocles gutturalis | reverse complement strand
GTTTGCATGCATAAAGAATGTTTGTGTTAGGTATCTTGGAAAGTAAGTGCTCGAGAGAGGACAGCTAAGTAGATAAACTGTTTCAGTCATTGCTCTTCAAATCGCTTGTATTTTTTAATGAGCTTTGACATGAGGAATAAGAAGTGTTAGAACTAATGTAGGGGGAGATGTTTCTTCTCTCTTGCTTTATGCGGTAGTAAACATTTTTGGAGGGAGATGATGGGTTTTTATTTGGTATAGTACTTTCATACACCGTAATTGTTCCATCCTTCCTCCTCCACTCTTCCCCCTTCCCCCCCATGATTTTGGCTCTTCACCTTATCTATGATGTGCCTTAAATATTTTTCTGCACGTATTTGAATTAGCACCACAGTTGTGTAGGTATGATTGCAGAACAGAAGACCACAGGCTACCTCAGAGGACAGCTGTGATCTCTGAGAACTTTTTGTCTAGTTATTTGAAATGCTCAAGCAGTCATCTGCAAGCATCTCAATCTTCAGTCTTGTTCATAAGCTTGATGTTTTCTCATTCTTGTTTGTCCTGAGCAGTTTCTATTGTACACTGACAGTGGTTTTGCCCTGAAAACATATAAACATAGCACAGCTACTGGCAGTGCAGGGAACTCCTATCCAGAGCTGTGCCTGAACAAGCGCTAAGTTACATGGGAAACATTTGATCCTGGTTTGACAGACTTCTGAATGCTGTCTGTTGATACTCAGCTCCGTAGACGTGCTTCTGGTTTGGGTTTGATTTCAAATTTGACAGCAGCAAAAATCTTTTTTATCCTTTTGTTCTAGGGTCTAGATGATGAGTACCAAGCAGAAGGCAAGCTTTTAGGACAGTATGTCTATGATCAAGATGGAGAACCACTGCAGATGTTTCCAGTGATGGTAGGTCTGGACGATAACATTTTATTAAAGAGTCGGGAGAAGGATACTCCTATTTCCTATGGCAGCACGTGATGAGCAGTGAAGGAAAAAGGTCTTGTACCGTCTGGACACAAATGGTGTGAAGGTCCTAAACATATGAAGAGTCTGCCTCCTGCTGCTTCTGACTCTCTTCACAAATAACTAGCAGTGAGGCAAGGAAGGTTCTGTCCAAAGTGGCAGAAAGTTGCCAAGGCATGACTTAGTTATTAATAAAAGCTGGTAGTTGCAGGAGTCTAAAGAAAGCGACTTCGGTTGCACCTGTTTCTGTGAGAAACGTAACTCTGATTTCTGTGTTTGCTTTTTCCTTCTCCAGGAGAAAAATGAAAAAGCATTCCAAATCGTGGAACTGAGAATTCTCTCGAACTGGGGACACTCAGCATATACGTGCCTTTACCGGTTCAGAGTGCATGGGAAACCTGCGCGATAATCTCCTGCGCTACAGCTTGTTTTTTGCTTTTATTTTTTGTTGCACATTTTATTTTCAGTTTGTAAATACTGGAAACCTACAGGACTGGAATTTTTAAAGGACAAGGATGCAAGACAGATACTACAGAACTACTGATCTCTTCTGCTGACAGTCTTCGGCCTTTATCAGAACTGTTGAAAAAGAATTTTGCTTTGTTCTGATGCTCAACTTGTAATTGTCATTAGCTTTCTGTTTTTGTGTCCATACTGAGAGAAATAATGCATGCAAACTACTCTGGTTAATATAGCCCAGTTGGCAAACAGGTGACTCCTATTTTATTACAAATGAATGTATAGGAGGTTTTTTTAAAGAATAAACCACACTTTCTGTAACTAGGAATCTGGATTTTTTAGCTCCCAGACTCTTAACTGCACACTTCTGTTAGTTTGGCACCATAAGCCAAAAACTGTGGTATACTTTAAACACTGATTGTGGCTAAACGGGTCCTTCTGTTGACCCTTGATTTTGACCTTTTTGGTGGATCCAAAAGGGCTTCTTTGATACATGTTGAATATAATAGATATTACTGTCAGGGAAAGTTAAGACAAACCCGAACTAGTTTAAATACCAGCAACTGAGAATGTTTTACTGCAGTCTGTGGCCATGAAGTGCTTGCTATATTATTAATTTGTGCTATAGGAGCACATACACCCTCAGATAGGACTGGTGCTATGCCTGTGAAATATGGCGCTGTAACCATACATACCTGACTGAAGGTTTTATATTTTATCAAAAGGTGTAATAATTTCTTCCTCACCTGAAGAGCTTAAATAAAGGCAGTCTGACTTATTATAGCATTTCATTTAGTCCTTGGAGAAATTGTGTTCTACATTCTGAACCCACAGGGTGAATCCTTTAGACAGTCCTGCAGAGGGGGTTCAGAAAAGATTTGTTGTCAGTAGCAAATTGTTCTTCTGTTGGAACAAGACGAAGTTATTTGAAAAGACAGCATAGAAACAGGGAAGCGGGGGAGACTGAATAAGCTTGTATATTGGCATTTGGAAAATATAAATGAAACCGCCTTAAACTGCAGGGATTTTCATAGGAAAATAAAAGTGAACAACCTCTCCTCCATAAATTTTATAGAATTGCATCCTGACTATCATCACACCTCAGTGACCAACCTTCCTCAAAATGTCCATATCGTCTATCCCTCTTCTGATGCTCTTGGCCACCTCAGTATAAGCTTCCTGGACATCACAGTCAATCAACACCATCTAGTGTTGTCTAACAATATTGTCTAGATTCTACAGGATCTAGTGATGTGGTGATACAGGGGTGGTGGGGGTGGCAATGTCTGTAGGGTTGGTGTTCTGTCATGCAAAGGATGAGGACCACATGCGAACCTCTTGCTCTTCTATATGCAACTAGTTTTAAGTCTTTTTAGAGCTATTCTACAGGAACAGCCACGATCAGGTCGAGAGCTTACGGGTAAAAATCAAGGATTGGTCCAGTATAGGGCATCTAGTGGTTGGGGTCTGCTACAGGCCAGCTGATCAGGGGGAGCCTGTTGATGAGGCCTTTTTGCTCCAGCTGCAGGAGGTGTCCTGCATGCGGGATCTTGTCCTGATGGGGGATTTCAACCACCCAGATATCTGCTGGGATAGTGGCACAGCAGGTGGCAGACAATCCAGGAGACTGGGGACGGTGGCAGGGATCCAACCTGTGTGAGGTGTGAGCAGGTAGATGAGCTGCTCAGCCTGGTGCTGGAGCTCAAGGAGGAGGTGCGGAGGCTAAGGGCCATCAGGGAGTGTGAGAGGGAGATTGACTGGTGGAGTGACCTGCTGGCGGGCCAGAGGGAAGGGTGCCAGGGGGATACCCCCAAAAAAGTGGTTGACCCTCTGCTCAGTCACAGTCAGACAGGCCTGACCGATGAGGAACCTCCCCCCAGCAACAATGGTGGGGGGTTGCGGAGTGTGGGGCAGTGGCAAAACCAGTCTAACTCTCTCCCTGAAAGGCATCAAGGTGATATTCACCAGACAGTGGTGGATCCCTTGCCCTGTTACCGCCGAGCAGAGCCAGGCAATTTGAGAGATGAGGAGGAGTGGAAACAGGTACCGGCCTGGCAAAGTGGACATCCCCCATCCCGACCATCCTCGGTTCCCCAGGTGCCTCTGTGAAATAGGTTTGAGGCCTTGGAACTTGAGGGAGAAGTGAGTGGAGGTGTGGAGGGAGGCCAATCTGTTAGGTTCCCTCAGGTGAAGCCCCCGGCCCCACACCTCAAGACTGCCTCCACCCAGAAGGACAGAAGGGTAGTTGTTATAGGTGACTCCCTTCTGAGGGGAATGGAAGGCCCTATATGTCGGCCTGACCCTACCCGTAGAGAGGTGTGCTATCTCCCTGGGGCACGGGTCAGGGACATCTCTAGGAAACTTCCTAGACTGATTCACCTTTCAGATTATTACCCCTTATTGATAGCTCAGGCTGGCAGTGATGAAGTTGCTGAGA
>NW_010145335.1:3157-18198 GCF_000699245.1 Pterocles gutturalis | reverse complement strand
ATTCTGTGATTCTGTGAAGCCTTTTAGGCTTTCTTAATGAGCCCTGATTTCTGTGCATTGTTGGGCACCACGGAAAAGGACAGTGCAGGCCAGTAGCATGCTTTCAAACTGCTGTCACTGGTCTGCATTTGTATATGCTCTAATGAAGAGTAGAAATACGGGTTCACAGATTATTTAAAAGGCTCTCCTAAAACCCTGCAAATTCTGGCAGCAGCTTATCACTGCTGTTTCCCATCCCATCTCTTTCCAGATATTGTGTGATAAACTGGAACACTCTCTTTTCTCCTGAGGTGTTATATTGATGTAACAGAAGAGCTTGTCAGGGAAGAGCATTTCTCAGGCATTGAAGTTCCTCAGATGCTAACTGGCTCCATTTTATTTGGAATTGGATAAACATAAATGAATTCCACATCTGTTTTGGCAATATGACCTTGGAGGTAGCAGGGCCAGGAGTCTTTCTCCAGGATGAAATGTGGATCTGCCACAACTGGAAGAAAGAAGGGTAGAGTTGCAGGGTACTTACGGAATGTTGCATCTGGGGCCTCATGCCCGAAGGCTGGCAGATTAATCCTGGTTGTCAGTGACTGTTTACTCTTCCTGTACTATCCCAAATGAGGCATGCACATACATGCACATGCATTCAGCAACACAAGGAGAAAATTATGTAAAATATTAGAGATGCACAAGATCCACTCCAGGAAAACCTTGGCTTCATATGCATACATGCTAGCTTTTCCACTGAGTGAAAATTCTCCTTCAATCCCACTTAAAAAGTGAGTAACCCTCAGGTGACAATAAATCAGTGTTGGCAGCCAGGCTAGAAATCTAGAGAGTATAAAGGTAAGTCCTGCACCTTTTTTTATTTTCTCTTTAGCTTCCTTCATCTTTTTCTTCTCTCCAGCAAGTATCATTATTGTCCCTTTTACTAAGAAAGTTTCTGTGGCATTTAGAACTTGCCAAAATTTGTGATAGACTGGAATTATTGGAGGTTATTCCCATAATCGCCTTTGAAAATCTCAGTTTCAGCAGTTTAGTTTCAACCCATAACATGTTGGTTCTTGCACATCTCTGCAGACATCAGTTTAAGTTAGTTCGTTCAAATCGCTAATTTTCAATTTTTATATGGAGATGGGGAATCAGGGACTACAGCAGAAGACTCACATTCACCTCCCACCATGGCCAATTTAATAAGCTCTGTTAGCCCCAGTCAAGGCTTGGGCCTATCATCACATGCATAGGTACAGTACCCCAGTTTGTTTGTCTTTCTAGACAGCTGTTATTCCCAGGGGCTAGAAAATCTTGCCCTAGCAGCTAGGTCTGGATTTTGATCTGCCATTTGCCTATTACTATGTTAAGCCATCATGTCTAAACCAAAAGAACATTCAGCTCTGATATCTGCAGTTTAACTTGAGTTGTTATTAATCCTAATAGATATGTGAAGAGGTTATATATATCTATACATTTAAAGGCTTTTAGCTATTTATTTCTTTTTAAACAAGTAAGCATGTGGTGTTTTTGTGTGCTTTTTTTTTTTTTTAAACAGGAGATCAGGTCATTGATAATTTTTTTTTTTTTATATGGGGCTCTTGGGAGCATTTGTGTGTGGGATAAACGATAATTGTTTAAGGGTGATGAGTTAAAAAAATCAGTTTTCTCAAAAGTTAAATCTCCAGTTTTCATTTGCATTGAGACCTTGAAAATCACAAGCAGAGTAACTCGAGTGCCAATGTGGAAGAAAGTCAGGCTAGTATAGTGGTTGACAAAAGTGAAAACTAGCACAGAGATCATGGGTGGGAGAATTCAGGATCAGTGGTCCTACTGCAGGTGTAGGGAGGAGAAATTCTAACCTACTGGATGACCAGAAGCCAGACATTTAAACTGTCAGCTTGCATTCCTCCCCTTTGTAGAAGAGATATTGCAGAAACACTGTTTGCCGTGTGAATTGGAATAGGATGCTGAAATATGTGCAGCACTACACACATAACTACAGTAATTTGTGTATGTGCGTGCTAATAATTAGCACTGAGGTTCACAGATTTAAAGCACTGTTTTAAAGAACCTGTACCTGATGGAGATTTTTAATTTTCTGCCTTGAGTACCTGCCATGTGCCCAGCATTACTCTTTCAATTAATTACTGTTTTTGATGAAAGCCCATTTAGATGAAGATTTCTGAGCTTCCAAAGGCCTCCTTCCTTCTGAATATGAATCCTTCTTCCCCATGTCTCCGATATTAATATGTTTTTTCCTGTCTCTGCAATGCTCCATGGATCTGCTAGCAATCAAGCCAAGTCTAGCATGTGACCACGGGTCTGAGCAGAACTAGGTAAGGCCATGGGGGCTGTGCTCCCTGGCCCTCACCTCCTGCTTATCTGGTGGACTTGTGGAGAGCTGGTAGGGAACATATTACTCTCCTGAAGTTTCAGCATAGTTCTGCCTCAGCTCTATGGCCCTTCTGTATTCAAATTACTTCTTTTTGCCTATAGAGCAGATGAGTTCCTGCTCCGGCAGGGGGATTGGACTAGATGACCTTTCGAGGTCCCTTCCAATCTCTAACATTCTGTGATTCTGTGAGTGATGAAACATTAGAAAGTCGTAGTGGTGGTGTTTATTCCCATGCAGTTATTCCTTTTCCTTTCATGAAACAAGGTTGCTATAATAGCATTTTTCCTTGCAGGCAGAATTGGAAATACAGAAATAAATTATGGAGAACCGGGGTGTCTCCTGTCAGAATAAATATTTAATAAGAAACAAGGGTTGTGCTCATTCAGAGTCACAAGGACTGATACTGAAGTACCATATGCATGTTAATTTTAATCTATAAAATATATGCTTGGTCTTAAAAATGCAGAGTGAGCAGCCTTAGGGCAAGTGTGTATGAAGTCTGTGACAGCTGTCTCTGTGGGTGATGGTAATTTAAAAGTTTCTTTTTTTCCAAGCCGTTTTAGTTTACCCACCAGTCAAGAAACAGAGGAATCTTAAAGTACTTACTCTGCAAAGCATTTCTTGGAGATGTGTGTTCTTTCATGTTGTATTCAGGCTGCATTCACTCTAACCAGCCTCTAAAGTACATCAGCTTTTTTTAACTCTTCCTAGCTCAGATTAAAAAAAATAAATCTGAATAATGATATACTGATTTTCTCTAGTGTTGGAACAACATACAGAATATGTACAAAATGTGTCTGTTCATGTGTACAGGGATGCTAGTTAACAGGAATTAACTGGTGACTGTTACAAGTTGCTTTCAACTTACACGTTATACAGGAACGAAAAGCATGATCTTAGAGATTGTAGCTCATCTTTCCAAGGACATGAGATATTGAGGCAGGCTTGGGCTTTGTAAAGATTTCTGGAACAACTACTTGCTCCTTTAGGCAACACAAGAGAGAGAATAAATCCTGGTCTCATTTTCTTTACCACTCACAACTCTTAAATAATTGGTCAGTCTATTGCAGTATCCAGCCCATGTGACTTGTTATCTAAGCTGTGGAGTCCCTTCCCTCCTCGCTCATTTTGGTCTCTCCTCATTCTCTTCCTCCATCACACCAAAAGCCCAAGCCTTTCTCTTCATAAGACTCTGTCAAATATCTCAGAACCTTTGTTTGCCTGTTTTGAGTATTTCCTACCTGCCTGAAGGTAAAGTAATTTGAAATAGTTGCTCTGTTCAAACATCTATTTAGAATACCTATTAATTTTCCAAAGTGCAGTCATTAAGGCTATAACATCTAATGGTTGCTTTGTAAATGTCCTTGTACTGAAGAGAGATACGTAATTGGGGCCTCTAAAGCTTATGACTAAGTTGCTATGCATTGATGCGTTCAATTGTTTATCCAGTCCATAAAGTTTAACCCACAACAAATGTGGAGGTATAAATAGACTCTGAAATCATTGCATAACAGTAGAATTGCCTACAATTTAGCACAGAGGACACTGGCAGTCTCCCAGTATGGCTGCTAATGCGTTTTGTGAACTTGGTTGATCTCAGTTTGCCTCAATTTTTTCATTTCTAAAATTGAAATAGTAGTATTTGCCTAGCTAACATTCACAGTGGTAAAACTTTTTTAAAAAATGCTTTCCAATTCACAGGTAAAATGATTGTGAGACAGAAACATATTTAAATTATTACTGAAGGAAAATCTCAGGTCTTTTATGTGAAAGGAGACCTTCATGTGTTTAAAATAAAACTAAGGGAGCAGACTTACTACATTAAAACAGTACTTACAGACTTAGTTCACAACAGACTGTTAAGGACAAAAGTTATCATTATTTCCATGTCTAGGTCTCCCTTCATATGCTTCTGTTTAGATAAGAACTGTAATACAATCTGTTCTCTTTCATTGTTTGGTTTGTGCAGGCACAGGCTTGCTACAGGAAGTGGTATATCTAGTGAGTCAGGGAGCTGATCCAGATGAGATTGGACTAATGAATATAGATGAACAACTTCCAGTCCTAGAGTACCCTCAGCCTGGTCTGGACATCATCAAGGTACAATTTATTGCAAAGAAAGTCTTTCAGCATTTGGATATCTTTTTCCTTGGTTCCATATTTATCACTTCATTTCATCCCGTGTCCTTTTCCTTTTCATCACTGGACCTGCTCGGTTTGTTGGAATCATTTGGAGTATTATTAGGTTATTTTAAAGTTTCTTTTATTAAGCTTTATTACACTCTAATGCTTTAGATGTTTCTCCATGTCCTAAATATCTTGGCAGTGGGTTTCCTGAATAAAAATTCCAGGCCTCCCTTGCTTATGTAAACAGAAGCTGCCCAAATGAGGCAGATTTGCTTTGATCCCTTCCCTGAATTTGCGAAAGAGGAACTACAAATACAGAGATCTATGGATCTGTAGACCCACTGCTCTGAATTTACACATGAAATACTTAGAGACCCAGGATCTGTGGATCTACAGACTCTGTAGGTATAGCTTGAGAGAGTTTGGAATATTCTGCATGAAATTACTTCCGCACTACTAAGAATCACTCAGACACTAGTGGTATGGCATGTAAATGTGATCTTGTCGTTGCTGTAACTACTTCTGGTATAGACATATCTTTGAATGATTAGACAAAATACTGGGCTCCATCCTATAACAGCTACAGTGCGTGTTGAATTGAGCTAGCTAAGGCTGGCACAGATGGATTTAAGCTGCCTCTGGTGGATGACAAGTGTAGCATCAGCCTACTTTAGGCTGAGAGTATTTAGGGGTCAGAGGTTGCTTTTCTTTTTCATCTATGTGATGCCTAATCCAATGAGACTTCAGTGCTACCTTGTCGCAAATAAGTGGTGGCAATAGGGAGAGTTTTAGTTTGAGATTATACATTGTTACCTATACTATGTGCTAGCAACTTGATCCAATATGGATTTATGCAGTTTTTAACTACTGGAATATTATTTGTGTCATAAGACGATTTTGTCTCAAATTATAGAAAAATTCTCTTGTTTGAAATATGTTCACATACTCAGATAAATCTTTGTATTGTCTGGGCCTAATTCTGAGGATAAAATAAATGGCAAGAGTAAAATTTTGAAGTGAAGAAGTTAGGGGTAGGGTTTTCAGAGCTTTAAATATATTTAAAGGAATTTCAGAAGAAGCATCACTGGGAACAAAGTTAGCTTGATACTAAGAATCTTCAACTATTACACTCTTCTTGAGAAGGTCCTACAAATGAAAGTATTCTGAAAACAGAAGGAGGGAAGAAACAACAACAAACACCAACACCTCATCAAGCCTTTTGATATTTAAAAACCAGACGTAACTCCCTGTTAATTTAAAAAGTGAATTTATGATGTGACTCAGTACAGTAAGGGACTTCAAGTATGCCAGTTCAGGACAGCTCAGGATGTGCCAAAAACTAATGCACAATAAGAAATGTTTGTCTGCTTTATTCTAGGAACTGACATCTCCTCGCCTTATAAAAAGCCACCTACCATATCGGTTTTTGCCTTCAGACCTCCATAATGGCAATTCAAAGGTAAAAATGAAATGTAATCATGTTTGCTGAAGTATATCATCAGCAGTTGTTTCAGTGTTGTGGGAAACCAGGGAGGGGAAGGCTTTCAATAAGGTGATTTTTTTTTTTTCTTCCCCCTCCCCATCACAGGTAATATACATGGCTCGCAACCCCAAAGACCTGGTGGTGTCTTATTACCAGTTTCACCGTTCCCTAAGGACCATGAGCTACAGAGGAACATTTCAGGAGTTCTGCAGAAGGTTTATGAATGACAAGTGTAAGGAGCTGTTCTCTCTGCACATGCTGTTACACATTTATTTTCATCTCTGCATTCCTTCTGCAAGTACAGAAATGAACTGGATAAAGGTGCATTTGTTTTGCATATACAGCAAGGAGGTTGCTACAGAGTGCTGCATAGACTTAGATTTGTCCATGCAAACTACGGCCATGCCTTGCAAATAATTGCCTTACTATATTTGACCCCACGGGCTCAGCAGTGTTCCACTTATCTCAGGCAAAACCTGGTCTACTCTTTTAAAACAGTTTGCGAGGTACCAAGTACCTTGTGAAAAGTGGTGAATACTCCCAGCTTCATTTGATTTCAGTTGTCCGTCACTGTTAGCTACTTTGCAGGAGTCTTTCTGTTCCTCAAGGGGTTTTTTTTCTGATAATTCCTTTAATATTTTTATTTCATCCAGAAACTCAAGGTTTGTCCCTTTCAAGTTATGAGGTAATGCACAAAAATCTCTAGTTTGCATGAGAATGATCTGGAGTACCTCAGTAAGTTGAAGTGAGCCCCTATAAGAAGGGAGTTGCAGGCTGCTACTTTCTGAAAAATACACCCCTGTGATAAGAATACAATAATCTGCTTTACAACAGCTCATCAGCTGCTCACCCTGTAACTCCTTTGAGCAGGGCCTGTTTCATGACATACCCACCCATTGTGTTCTCACTCTGTAGCTTAAGTACTTAAGTAGCTCCATTGCACTAGCTCAGTAAATTTACAGGCAGGACAAACCCTATGTTCTCACATAACTGTCTGCCACTGGGCTTTTTGCCAATGGATTGCCACACTTTCTAGGCAGTAAGAGGAAAAAGCTCTACTGCCTTCTGTCTCTCTATGGAATCTTCTCTATGATACCTTAATGAGACACTAAGAATTCACCTTGTGCTCTGAGAGCAGGATCTCCTCTAGATCCAGTGCAGCAAACTTTCCTTCAACCTGGAATTCAGAGGAGTTGATGCTAAAGGAGCTGTATAATACTAAAAGGAAGAAAAAAAGTAAAATCCTACCAGTGGAGGTTATTTAACATGCCTTAAAAACCTTTGCTACTTTCTTTCATGTTTGTGCAGGGAGGGTAAATACTCTCCTTCTGTTCCAGCCCACCTTCAGCTTTGTCTTTTGCCTTCCCTGAAAACTGGATGTTTGTCTGTAGCCCATGATCAGGAACTTCTAGACTAGAGATACATGACACATTAGGATGTCTTCTAAGATAGGAGGAAGGTTCTGTACTCTTTTTCATGTAACAATCCCAGGAGTTATTTATATCTTCATCTTACGGTAGCTAGCTGATTTATCACAACGTTCCCAGAGTCAGTAAAACATTGCAGCATGTTCTGTGTCCATAATTGTACAAACGGAGTGCTTTGTAATACAGTAAATTTAGCATTTAGCTAAATGTTTGCATCTCATGGAAGCAATGCAGCAGCAAAAAAAAAAAAACCCAACTGTATAAGAAGTCAAAGTAGTGCTAGAGGGAGAAGAACTTAGCCCAAATTACACAATCCTACTCTTTTTTACCCCTCCTTATACTTGTCTGTCTTGAAACAAATTCTGTGCATGTTAGCTGTATTGCTTGAAAGCATACGGTTGGATGCGGGTTAGTCTTCAATGTGCTAATTCTTTGGTATTATCATTTAAAGATTATGGGAGTTTCTTATGTAAAACATAGGTAAACTCTGCTGACATAATCTTAGTGGACTCTTTACTGTACCATTAAGAGCAGTTAGGAACACTTTTTACGTGACTGGTGTGTTACCCTCATGTGTGAATTTCTTTAGAATTGTATGGAATGGGAATAACAAAAATGGAATTTTCCCAATACCTTTATAAAAATGGAAAATGAGGTCAGCTGATTAAAACAATTTTCCTATTAAACTGACCACTTTGTCCATTGAAAATGTTCCAGTTATCAAAATGAAACAACTATTTTTCAAAGGGAAAGGTGGCTTGAAAATATGAAACTAAAAAGTTTATTTTTCTATAGCTGCTTTGCTGAAAAGATAAAATTGACCAAAAAAATATTGTGAAAGAATGTGAAAAACAGCTCACTATATTTGCTTAATTCCTGCCTTGATTATCCAAAATATTTTGGGGGAATTTATCACTACTACCAAATAAATATGCAGAGTGCATTTCTCTTTGAGTTGTCTTTCTGGTAATACTGTCAGCAAAATACATTCTCTAAATAACAAATGCTAGTGTCTGGACCTCTGCTAGACACACACAAATTGACTGAAATCACTGCAGATGTGGACTTTGTCAGAGAAGTGGAAGAGGAGAGGTTTTAGGGGGATGGTTAAGATTTCCAGTAGCCACTGTCTGAGCAGTGTTGGGAGCACAGGCCTTCACAGCGTAGCACTTCAACTTCTCTTCAAGTTCTAAACCCCCCACGGTAGATATAGGGAACTGCAGACAAGCTACTGGTAGTATGCAGGAGGTAGGATGCATAAGCTTTTCATTATTGGCAACCCTGAACACTTGGACTGCTCACAGTTTGTGATATATGGGGAGTACTCTATCTCAACATTCTAAGGTTTTGGGAGCACTCAACATCCCAGGGGCATCTGGTGGTAGTCTAGACTTATTGTGTAATGGAGATAACTGATAACAGCATAACTGAAACCGTGTTCTGGCTTATCTACAGAAGTTGTGTGTCAGTGTTCGGAAAATAACAATAGAAGGGAACAGGTCTTAGATTTTAGCAGGGAGGCAAAAGATGTAATGATAAAGAGAATATTCTGTCAGTACATCCCAAGTTTTTAGGAATGACCATGAAGCATTTTTATAGGTCTGTTTCCTCACTACTTCTTTAATTAAGAAAGGACAGAGGTTGTTATCAATTATTTGTCTGTAATAGAGGATGCTCTATGGAACTTTCCACAAATGCTGTATCTAGCTTCTAAGTGAAGGAGGCTGCAGTGGGATATATTAATTGCAGGAATTCACACAGGTTGGAGCCACTGAAAATTTGCCTTCTGCAAAGCTATCTGTAATTTTTATTTTGGCTCAATTTCCGTTCAATAGTTGGGTGTTATTAATACTGAGCTTCAAGATATCCATCATGAAATATAGTGGCATTTTTAGTTGAACATTTTGTCTTTATGGTAAGTTAGTTCTTTTAAATATTCCAAACTGATAGAAAAGCTCTTTTAACTAAGTTCCTTGCTGTGCATGGCAAAGGGTCAAAACCAGACACAGTTCTCCTGGGGCTCTGAACCACTCCAGTTAATTTATTTTTCTGCCTTTTTTTTTCTTTTTTGAGGAGGGATTAATAACAAAAGTATTAATTTTCCTCATGCCAATCATATTGTCTTTGTAGTAGGATATGGTTCGTGGTTTGAACATGTGCAAGAGTTTTGGGAACATCACATGGATGCCAATGTGCTTTTTCTGAAGTACGAAGATATGCATAAGGTAGGTTAGATGTGGCAAACAGGCAGTTTACGTTTAGCATCATAGTGTGTAAAATATATAAAGTACAAAATTTGCTTCTTTTGTCCATATTTGGGCTCCCTAACATCTAATATGTTTTTTAAAGCACTGTCATTCAATAACTTCTGTGGACATCAGCAGTTTGTTAAACCTAGTCATTTAGTCGGGAATCTGCCTGCATCTGTAGTCACTAAACTACTCACAGAGAAGGCAGAGATGTGTAACTGTTCGGTGCTTGCTACACTCAGCCCTGCCGATTCATTTAAAAGAAATGTCTTGGTGTGTGTGCTGTATTAATGAGAACAAAACTATATCATCAGTGTTTTGTCCTATATATTTGGCATTTATTCTGATTATTTGGTTGTTCTTACTGTCTTCTTGTGACATTGTGAAACAATGTTGAAAACAGTTAGGAATGATCATGTAGTATAAGGTGAACATAATTATTGGGTCCTTACAGTATGCTGGCTAATAAATCCACTTTATTTTTAATCTAAAATTTAGTGAAAATACTACATAGAATAGTGGTTTTCATTTCCTATTGCAATAATATATTTTTTAGAATTAATGAAAAGACTTCAAAATGTTTCTTTGCCTGGACAATTAATGCAAACATAGGAAAAACCCAGCTCCTATCTCTAAACCTACAAAAGGGCAAAATCAGCATAGAACTCAGTAAAGCTGAGTATATTGTAATTTCAGCTTTATTGAACCTTCTGATGAGGTGGGGTGCTAAAAGATGTAACGCAATCAGAATAATTAAAAAAAAAAAAGAAATTATTTCAAACCCGTGATTTTGATAATGAGATATTCCTAGTGTGCTCACTGAGGGGTGCTGCTGAAAGGTGGTGGCGTTGCAGTATCTTTCTGCTTCCTGATAAACATTGCTGTTTTGTCCTTGCAACTCCAGAAGTCTTACTCATACTGAGGAATGCTGGAGTTCTGGATATATAAATTAATGACTGCTTTTCTCAGAGACCACCTCATGTAGGGCTAGATAGAGCCTTTCCATCTACATGAATGCAGTCCCAGAAGCAAACAATGAAGGAAGATCTGTTCTAACATTTGTAGTAATTTATTTTACCAAGATCAAAATCGAAGTAGCTTTTAGTTGCTCCAAAATACAGGGGTATTCCAAAGTGATCAGTTAAGGGTGTGGTGTTGTCTGAAGTGGGAAGCACCACAATTACTTTACAGTACCCTGCCCTAATATTTGAAGGGATGAGCTTACATGATTGCTTTCTCTTCCAGCCTGTCTTACCCTAATTACTTGGAATGTGTTTATTTTCAGCAAATTGGAAGGTGGCAAAATTTTAAGGCAGTGGTGTTTCTACAACTTTTGCATTTGTATTTTTCATGCTCATCAGGATATAACTCATTTTGAAATAAACTCATTTTAAAAGGTCACTTAAAATAAACTATTTTTTAAATACTCTCTTGCAGGACCTAGCGACAATGGTTGAGCAACTGGTGAGGTTCTTAGGAGTTTCTTATGACAAAGCACAGTTGGAATCCATGGTGGAACACTGTCATCAGCTCATTGATCAGTGCTGTAATGCAGAAGCACTTCCTGTTGGCAGGGGTATGTTCAAAACCCACAGTAAAGCTCTTATTGTGGAGACTGCGAGAAGCAACTGGCAACTTAGTAACCTCCAGGGTGTGTTAAGATGTTGGCAAAATATTGCTATTTAAATGATGGTGCAATTTTGGGGTTGGTTTCTTTTGAAATAAACTTAGGTGGAAGTGACTGAAAAGGACAGAAACAATCAAAAGATCAACAGTGTATATTCAACACCATGCAAACCACTCTGTTAGAGTCTTTGGCTTACTTCAATGGATTGAGCTATTCGTGCTGAGAAGACTACACTGCTCCTCTGACCTTTGGCATGTCAAAGCCCATACAATTTCATACAGTTTGTCCTGGCCCATGCCCTTGTGTTTGTCAGATTTTCTAGGATAGCAGACAATTCCGACTTGAAGGCATCAAATGACCAGGAGCTGTAGTTTTCCTCATGGGCTTTTTCTTTTCATTGTCTACCTCAGCTGTTTAAAATGTGTTTAGCCTCTAGATGTTTATTCTGGTGAGGTCTTTCTCTAGGAACCTGAAGTGCCCTTTAAACTGATGATACATCTGTCCTTTGATAATATCAAGATATCAAGTCCTTTCTCAGTCTTCCTTCTGATAAGCACAAGAGAGTGATCTGTAAGTCACTCTCAAATTATTTTCTGTAGGCTGCTTTACAGCACTTAACCTTTCTTTTTAAAAATGAGGGCATAAGATCAAGATGGAGAATTCTTACGTCAGCCTCACAAATGCCTTATCCAGACATAAAATCACTATCCACTGATTTAATCCAGTTTTAAGTGGAACTTTCTCTCCCTCTCATGTTTGTCCATCCATGGCCACGTTAGCACTTTTTGCTACAGCGTCATACATGAAGCATGTGTTATTTATCATGACTACAAAGTCTTTTCAGAGGAACTAATTTGCAGGTTCTCGTCCCTTACTCAGGGAGCATGACCTGAATACTTTGTTCTTAGGTTTCTGTGTAGGAGCCCTTTACATACTACCCCTCTCAAACAACCTTCTTGTTATCTGTGGATTTTATCAGCTGTAGCTTTTACAATTATTTTCAAATCTCTGATGCAAATACTGAATATTGTCAGACCTTCTTGACTATTAATTCTATTAGGCAGTTGTTTGTTCATTTATTATGCATTTTGTTGACATTATATAGTTCTATTGAAAAACACTAAAGTCACATGCCTTACAAAAGTCTATTGTATCTTTGCATTCACCTTTAATCAGTCAAACTGCAATCTTACCAACACTCAGTCAGGTTTGTTTGAGAGCAAGTTTGCTTTCCCATGAAAATAGGTTCACTACTATTCTACATAACCTTTGCGTCTTTCTTGGCAGAGCCTTGTGCTAGCTTTCCATTAGTCAGCTCAGACTGTTGTCAGACTAACTGACCTAGGATAACTTGACATTTCAGAATGTCATACAATCATAGAATGGTTTGGGTTGGAAGGGACCTTACATACTTGGAAAAAGACATTGCTCACACCTTCTTGCTTTTATCTGTGACTTTGCATACCTAGTATGGAAAGGCTCTTAGTACATTATGTAGGGGCTGTACACTCCAGTTATTACAGTAGGACCTAGAAGCCAGATTCCTATGGGCAGTTCTCTGTCATAACTGTGGTACAGCACATCTTTTTGGCCAAGTTCACTTATGTTATGGTAAATTATGACTTCTTGAAATGCATATCTCAAGTTTGCTGGCTTGAAGTAAAATTCCAGTGAAGACAAAGCAGTTTATAGTTTCACTGAAGGACGTAATATATTCCCTATAGTTTCTGCTAGAGTCTCCACTCGATGGTGTGTTTTCATGCTCTTAGTTATCTTGCTTTCAGCTCCCATCCTACCTTCCCCTTACTACTTCAAACTGAAAATTCAGCATGTAATACAACTTTGTATCTTGTGTGAAAAAAACAGACCATCTAATTTGCAGTAGGTTTTTATGGCACATTGCCTAACTGATTACCAGCCCACTCCTCTTCTATGAAGACAAGATCACAAAATAATGAGTCTGCTAAGACACCCTGAGAGCCTTGGATAAAGTGTTCTGTGTCGGTGCAAGATTTTACAAACAACAGAGCTGCATTCTGCTCCATTGGCTTGCATGTAACTGGGAAACCTAGGTTTATTCCTAACTTCCACAATCTGGAGATCTGTGGAGAAGCAGCACTGCTACATGCTATTCAAAGCCCAAATCCCCCCTCCTTGTCCAGTGAAAGACAGAAAGGCAGTTGTGAAAGTAAGGTGAGGTTGTCATAGAAGAGAAAAGAGCTGCTGGCGAGACCTTCCACAGGCGGAAGGGTCAGCTACTGTCTCTGCTGGCCAGTTCATCTCCATGCAGATAAAGAGGATGATGCCCAGTTTTACTGCATGCACCATTCTGTATGTGGTGGTAGTGTTCGTTGCACTGTACTGGAGCCTGCAAACCCTCAGTCAAGGGTCAGAGCCTCTTATTTATACAGTCTACAAATCTTTCAAAAAGAAGCCTCCATTTTGTAATAGAGAAGGAAGGGAGCTACAGCAGTTAATGTAATATTTTGTCATTTGTTCACTGTGTGCTTTTTATTAAAAATTTCCTTATTTTAAATTTCTTTTGTTTGCTGTCTCTGGCTTTTACAGTATTTTGTTACTTCCAAATGCAGCTTCATTAACAGTGCTTTGTTCCTTCTCTGTTCGTTTCTGTGACAAAGAATGGTGGCAATAACATGACAGCTTATTGTAATTTATTTCAAATATTTTAATTTGTCATTAGTTACATTTAATTTATTATTTTGCTTTATTTTAGTTCTTCAATTTTTTTTTTCTTTTAGCACATTGATCTTTACTCTGAAGATAACCCTGAGCTGCTGTGAAAGCAGAACTATGATTAGATATGTTACTTACATTTGACTCTTATCACATCATAATTTACACAGTTGCATGATTCAAATCATAAACCAGGTGGGTGACTTTTTGACAAGCTATCAATTCATATGGTAAAAAAAAAAAAAAGATGTTACAAATGATCCACTGTGTCCTTTATAAAATTTGTCATTTGTCTATACATGTTGTTAGGGAGATTCAGAAATAAAAGGCTTATCTTTCCCAAGCAGAGGAGGAAAATGTTTTACTGTGGATATTGAAAGAGAAATACAGGCTTTTATGTATCATGCTGTATTTTATGCAATTATAGTTGCCAGAGCAAAACTGAAATCAGTATCAGATGTTTATGATTGCAGGTGTTTTCTTAATGGGTTTTTTTTTGGTACAGGAGGAATTTGATTAAAACAATAAATGATGCATTTTCAGTCAGTTTCAGTTTCTGTTGCTCTTTGGATCCTGAAAACAAACCAGAATGCTATCATGCTTTGAAGAGTTATAGGAAAATCCTGAACTCATAAAGTGGCCCTTGCCACACATACTACCCCATCATGTTAATATGTAATTTGTAGATGTTTCAGACAGTTTTGTCTTTGGAGTCAATTATAGAGTTGCTGCACAAAAGCAATGGTAATTAAATTAAATGGGTATTCTTCTTATGCATCAAATGCATAATTAAGCTCCCTGCATGTAGTTTTGTTCTTGCTGTTATGATTAAACTCACTGGTAGTACAGTCCCAATTCTCCTTTCATTTATTCCTGTTGAACAAGCCTGGATTTTGTCCTTATTTATATCCAACATAAATGAGAAGAGAATTGGCCTCTCACTCTGGTTACTCCATAGTGATTATTCACCAGCAAGTAATCCTGGCTGACTTTTTGTCAAATAAATTTTGGACTGTAGTGAAACAGTGGTTAAAGGGGCCACAGCCTTTGA
>NW_010145335.1:0-3126 GCF_000699245.1 Pterocles gutturalis | reverse complement strand
TCAGCAGTGTCATCAGGTTATGTTACTAGTTGGGTTCAGTAGAGTAGTAGAATACTCTGTACAAGGAAAAAGTGTTGGGTGTCCATATTGCATCCACCAAAACTTTCTTATTCCTTGTGTAAAAAATTAAAATTTAAATGGCACAAACTGGGTGTCAAACTGGGTGTATGGCTCTTGTTCTCTTCTATAGATATATTCTGCGCACTCATATTTAACAAATATGTCTCTCCATATTGAGAAATGTAAATTGATCTTTTGAACTTATCTTTAAACATAAAATAATATGAACTAGTAATGATAATATTACATTTCAATAATCAGAATTCAATAATCAGTGTAATACTCTGCATTCCACGTACCTTTTGGATAGTTCTCTAACCAGTGTTTGCTGAAGGCACAGTAATTTTGAAATGTATTGTTGTTACATGTTGAACTTATTGAACAGGCATAGTTTGCACTGAAACCAGAAATCCACTTTTAAATGAATACCCAAACCAAAATCTGGATTCATTTCTGATTAAGGCCAGAGCAAAATTTCACCAAAATCTGAACTCTTCCTGTATAATGCTCACCTGGTGCAGATTACAAGGTGTATGTAACTTATTTTAAGGCTTTGCAAGGGTTGTAGCAGGGAAATTGGGTAGGACAATGAACAGCCTTAGGTCTTACTGAACTTTCAGTGAAAGCTAAGTCTGATTAGCATCTCACAGATGATACTTGCTGCACTGCACAATTAGACTGTAGATACTTGGTGTCCTTTTTGTCTGCTCTCTGACTTGTGTTCCTTCTCTGTGTTTCAGGACGAGTTGGGCTATGGAAAGACATCTTCACTGTTTCAATGAATGAGAAATTTGATTTAGTGTATAAACAGAAGATGGGAAAATGTGACCTTACATTTGATTTTTATTTATAAAAAATGCATGCATATGATATCCAAATATAGCTAGAAGTGCTTTATGCATTCATTTATTACCTGCTGGACAAACTACTGTAGCTATCATGTGTAACGAGATTTAAAGAAAGAAAAACAATCTTAAGTAAACCATATCAGATACAATTATCTTTGATCCTAAACAGCTGTTTATCTTCTAGTATTTTAATCCTTTGTCCACATGCAAGAACTTCCTAGACAATACTAGAATATTCAGCTGTTACGGAATATATTATATACGTATAAGGTATGTATCATATATGCAACTAGAATGTACACTTTTCAGCCCCACATTGATTATTTAATGTGTTTTATAAAAGCTTTTCACTAGAACCTAAATAAATGTCCGTAAACCAAATAAAAAATAATTTCAGAGGGAAACAAGTAACAGGCCAAATCTGTATGCTAGAATGATCTCAGGGGTTAATCGTCACATTTATTTTTATAGCAGGTATATCAAGTATAAATAAATCCCATTCCAAAATAGTAACAGATCAAAGTGGGGTTCACATTAGGTTCTGCACACCCTTATCTGTATCATTTGAGTAGGTTCTGTGCACTGGCGTACTCTGCAAGACAGGCCTTGTTATGAAATACAGCTGCGATTGTCACTCTAATCCCAAAACCCACCCATGCTTTCATGGATGACAGCACACAGCTGTTTTCCTGATGGATGAAGTTCAGCTCTATGCCGAAGGTCAGCAAACAGAAGCTCCTTAAGCCCCCTTCTCTAATTCAGTCCCTCAAAATGGGGCTTAAAAGCAAGGTGTCTGGTGCAGGGTCTTTCTTTAGGTCTCTGACCCATATCACTTTCTTGTGTAGACACTAGATACAGTAAGAGAAGAAAAGGTGCTGGATATCCTCTAGTTCCACTAAAAGTTAAGGGCACTTAGCACTGTTGATGGTTTGTGCTACTGGATTCCATCAGACCTAAGTGGAAGATGAATATACATGCCAGTGTGAGCAGACAGAGGAAACGGCAGCACTGAAGGAAGAGAGTTTAAAAATATGCCACCAGGTGGGAGTATTGCACAAATATTCATGCAGAATATAGTTTCAGTAATGACTGCTCTGGATTACAATCAGGGTTCAAGTTTATTTCTGTATTTTTTTTATTCTCTACAACAGGTACACAAACAGCCTGAAGCAGGCTACTATCACTATAAAACTCTCCAGAATTATTTTATTGTTCTGTTGGGTAATGAGATTTATGCTTTTTAGGTTCTCAGCTGCAGGAGGCCCATTTTTGCTAGTCAAATATTCAGGCTTACTGAAAGCTGTGAAGAAGGATTAGCAGATTTTTAGTGTTTCAATCCTGTTGGGAAACTAACTGTCAGTTCAGCAACTGGCAAGTGGTATAGCATGATGTGGCTTGACAGCACTTTTCCTTGTATATTTGTGAGTGAAAATGCTTTCAGTGAAATTTTATTTCTATTTTTATATTTTTAGTACTGTATGAATATTAAGCACTACACATTATACTTCTGTGCTTGCTTGCTTATTGAATAAAAGATGTGTTCCATGCATTGTGGTTTGCTCATTTCCTAGACCTCCTACTCAGGCCAGGTAGTCTTAGTACAAGCCAGAGCTCCTCTCCCCTACCCACACCTTCTAACTTATGCCAGAAGAACCACAGAAAGATGGTATCAACTCAAACCTCTCTGACTGAGCACCTCTGCAAGAGTACAATAGAGAGCACAGGCCCTCTACAAGGTTTTCTTCCCCTCATGCTGGTATTGACCGCATCCCATGGCAATAGGTTCTTCATCTAAATACACACTGTATGAAAAAGGACTCATTTGCTTAGAAGCTAGCATTCTAGCACCAGATAGTGTAATTTGGTGTTTCTTTGTTCTTGTATTGTGGCAGATGATACACAGCCACTGTTCAATCCACACAAGATTTTACACACTTTTATCTTCCACCTCTTAGGCAACTCCATGCTGAGGAGTCCTACTAGTCTCTGTCATGCAGGAGACCAGAAATCCACAAACTACAACAGGCTGCAAGAAGACAGGAGTAGGAGAATTCCTTCTTGCTGCAGAGGAAGACAAACTCTCCTCACAGTTCCTGCAGATTAGACTTGGAAGAAAATTTCATTAGCACCAAAAATCTACTTAAGTCACTTAATCCTGAGGATGTATGAGCAATACATCCTTACCAGCTGCCTAAAAGGCTTCACAGAATCACAGAAT
>NW_010145334.1:14976-35004 GCF_000699245.1 Pterocles gutturalis | reverse complement strand
AAGCATGACCTTCCTTTCAAGAACCCACGGTGCCTGGGCTTGATCCCCTGGTTGTCCGTAGATGCCACGTGAGCACACTCAAGGTGAGCCGTTCCGTACAGGTAGAGATGCAATCTCACTGTACCCATTCTGAGGAGCAAGGGGAAGGATGTGAAAAGGAAAGAAATGCTGTTAATTCTGTATGCTTACATTTCGCTTTTTCATGCTGTGGGGAAAGATGTTCAGAGAACATAGGCCATCCCCTCCAGAGGGCTGTGTGGCTGCACTGCAGCTCTGCACCTACTTCTCTTTAGTCACAGCTCCAGAAGCTAAAGAAGAAATTAAGTGAAGCTGGGTGGCATGGAAAAACAAGACTGTAGATCTCATGTATTTTCCAGGGATTTTTAATACATGTAGTTGGAGATCTTTGTCTTCTTCCCCATTGGGGGAATCATGACTGAATTTCTTGAACTCAAAAGTTGCAATCTAGAGAAACTCAAGATTTTTTCTTTTTAAAGATGAAAGATAATTTATTTTTAGTCACATCTTTTCTTGAGTTCTATAAAAGGTAATACTCAAATGTAGTTGAACTCTTATAGGAAAATTTTTCAGTCTCTGTTAAATATGCCGTTTTAATAAATTTTTATAATTAATGTTTTGTTGGTGCAGAAATACAACTAATGTATAAAGTGGTCCCAACTCTACTAGAATGAGACACATATCTTCAGTTCAGTGTCTAGTTTTCTTCTTCTTCTCCAAAACCAAACATCTTCTGCTGAGTTATCCCCGACTTGTTTATTCGTTAATGGAATAAGGGGTCTTTGACCTGTAAGGTGGTGGCCATTACTCATTTAAAATGAAGGGCAAAAACAAAACCAAAATGGCCCCCCTTTGTTATCTTTTGTGCTTTCAGATTATAATCTCAGATACTTTTTATGAAGCAGGGCAGCTAAAACAGTTAAGATGGCACAAAAGTTGTAGCTCTGCAGTCACATTTGGAGCTCTACAAATGCCTGTGGTTTTTTTTTTTTTTTTTTTCCAATTGGATTCACTGTCTTCTGTATATATAAAGTCTGGAAGAAGGCCACTTCTGCCAAGCAAGTGAGAGAAGAAGGTTTAATAGCTCCCTAAGGGCACCACTCTTCTTGCTAGCACTAGATCTACTTGTGCATATGTACTTCCCCGTGTTTGTCCCATCAGTGAACTCATCCAGTTTCTAGGGCCAAGAGAGTACTGCAAATTAAATTTTGAGTTTGTTTAACATTTCATCTTCCTGCTCATATTCTTTGTTGCAATTTAATACTAATTATGTTGACAGCCTTTATGAACCATTCCACAGTATGAAAAAGGAATAATTTGTAACAGTTGAAATTAAATCTAGTTTTCATATCAAGCCACTATAGATAGATACAGCATGCCCAAATTCACATGCTCCCATCCTGTCCTTAGTTAAGCATGACCCCTGATTATGTGCTTGCCTCCTGAATCATGACCAAAGAGTTAAGTATGCAAGCCACAGAGATATCTCACAAATCTACTGTATGATTTGCATAGAAATTACCAATAAAGGAATCAGTAGACATTAGATAGTTTCTATTTTATTACAGGATTTTTCCAGCATGTTCAACATGTAGACTGCAAGACATATGCTGTAAGTGTAGATGGTGCAAAAGCTAAGTTCATTTCCCACTGCATCTAGACTTCTCCCCTCTGGTACAACACAGAGGGACAATATGTAACTGCTCTTTCTTACTGAAAATGTCACCTGCTCAAGTTCGTTAAAGCACAGAATTTCCTTACTTTTTTCAGTACTTCACTTAAATCAGTAGAAATTAAAAGTCAGAAAGTCTTGAATGAAGGCCAAGATAATAGGCAAAAAAATGGTTTTGGCAGAAAGAATTTGGCAGTAGAAAGAACTCTGTCATGTGCATGGTCTTTAGAGAAAATGCTGCAAGATTTTTTTTTCTTTTTTTCTTATTTTCTTTTCTGGAAAATGTCATTAAAATAAGGATGATCCCTACAAAAGTTATTCTGACCTGAAGGCAAACAACAAACAAACTTGAAAATGTAAAATTAGCAAAACCAAAAGGTCTGATTTTAATGTCCTTCTTAATGACAAAGTAGGGAAGAAAGTAGAAGAGTCAGACTTCATATAATCTCACACTCCCGGTATTATAGAATTTGACAGCAACATGCCAAGGCCTAAAACAGAGCAAAGAAAAACATAACTGCATCTGGCAACTTTAACACACTAATGTGAAGGTCTCTTGAGCATTTTCTTCTTGGGTGCATTTAGCTGGACAATGCTTCTGGTGAGACCGCATCTGGAATATTGTGTCCAGTTCTGGGACCCTCAGTTCAAGAGGGATAGAGAACTGCTGGAGAGAGTCCAGCGCAGAGCCACAAAGATGATGAAGGGAATGGAGCATCTCCCTTATGAGGAAAGGCTGAGGGAGCTGGGTCTCTTTACCCTGGAAAAGAGGAGACTGAGGGGTGACCTCATCAATGTTTATAAATACGTAAAGGGTGAGTGTCAGGAGGATGGAGCCAGGCTCTTCTCTGTGACATCCAGTGATAGGACAAGGGGCAATGGGTGCCAGCTGGAACATAGGAGGTTCCACTTGAACATGAGAAAAAACTTCTTCACGGTGAGGGTGACAGAGCACTGGAACAGGCTGCCCAGAGAGGTTGTGGAGTCTCCTTCTCTGGAGACATTCAAAGCCCGCCTGGATGCGTTCCTGTGTGATCTCATCTAGGTGTTCCTGCTCCGGCAGGGGGATTGGACTAGATGATCTTTCGAGGTCCCTTCCAATCTCTAACATTCTGTGATTCTGTGATTCTGCCATCAAATCTGGCACTGCAGAGGTTTGTATAAGCAAATGAGGATGATATTCCTTTGTTATCGTCACCAGAGTTAAGCACTAAATGCAGCTGTATTACATTTCTGATAGTGTGACTGAAACTGTGATATTCTCTCAACTTGCATTTGCCTTGAGAGATTTTGGGCAGAAGTATGTCCCGTAGTTGGTCCATGTACGCACTCACTCCACTCTAAGGCATATGGTACCAGAGAAATACAAAAATTAGTCTTCTGTGTAGATAACCTTTCTTGATCCCTAGTAAATGAAATTTCTAGATTAATCACAAAAATTTACACTGAAATATTTTCCTAGCCTTCTGATTTGTTTGATGAAAAGAATAGAATTTAAAAAGGGAGAACACTTTTTTTTTTTTTAAATATTGACAACCTCATGTTGAAGTTTCGTACATAAAAATATGAGTGGAAAATATTTACGTTGAAAGTGCTTTCCTTGTTTCATTTGCTATATAGAAATATAGTCATGTTTTTATACTTCTTTGTGCTTTGTAACATTAAATGTACTAACTGTCCCCAGTACATCACTAACGAACTGTTAGTGAAATCTGGCACAACTTTCACATGACTCTCAACAGTACACAGACTTTGGGTTTGGAATTGTCTTTGTAAATATTCAGTGGCATCTGTCTAGTTTCAAGCAGTGTGAGGTATAGAAGCTAAACTCAATACAGCCTTTCCTTTTCATAAAATAAATTAAAATATATTCAAGGAGTAAGTACACTTGAGGTTGATTTAAGGCTCCAACAATGTTCATGATACAGGGTGTGAGCCTACTCCCAAATCTGAGGCAATGAAATCTTTTCCACTGACCACAGGCTTCTGCTCTGATCCAGAGATTTTGTAAAAAGGTTACTTGTAAGGTGCTGTGCTATATGAGACAGTTTTATTCTCCAGTTTATCCAGAACATATATTTTGATTAATCTGTAGGTTATTTTGGCTTTGATTTCTAAGAAAAATGAAATCATCTTGGGCTTTTTTTTTTTCACCTTTTTTTTTTAATCATCTGTTTTCAGTGTTCATTACATTAGAGAACATGCATATATTGGTAAAATTGTTGATATTCTCATGGAATTTGAACCAAAAAAAGCAAGCTTTATGGCTGTGAGCTTGTACTTCATTCCTTTTTGTGGAAGGCAATGCATCAACTTCTGCTGTAGAAAACCAAGATATTAAAAAATAATAATTTGTGATGACAAATGAAATTAGTTACATGAGAGAAAAATACATTCAGAGTGCTCAGTTTGTCAGAAAGTCTTCTCTGAGAATTCAGCATCATCTTTGTTGTATGATTTCCCCTCCTCTTCTTTTCTCCCCCTTTTTCCCACATACAAGGGAAATGAAAGGCTAACTTTTACCTTGTTCTGCCGTTTCATGTCAGAAAAAAAGGGTGGGCTTAATTTTAATTGCATAATGATTCATTCTGTTTCTAATTTCTAAAACTTCTATTTCTGAAGTTTTTCTTCAGCAAATTACTTCAGAGTCTTTGAACATCAGTTGATTCTGATCATCTTAACTTAAAAAAACAGAACAAAATACAAACTTTTCCTCCTTCTGAGCTGGGCTTGTGTATAAAATAGTAACAAAGTATCTCCAGAGAATGTGTAAAATGCAGGATAGAGGAAAATTTTCGAAGGGAATTAGTTGGTAGTGAATATAATGAATGATTCACAGTAGAGCTCATTAAGAGACTCTTTGATTTTGAATGATTCATATCTCTATCACAACACATCTTTAACCGGTGCTGTTACATACTTTGAAAAATTAAAGCAAACCTTAAAAATGAGATTCATTCTTACTGTATTTGCAAATTTAAAATATTATACTGTGTAAAAAATATGGCTGCAGAGAGGAAACGTACATGCATATATATATATATATCTTATTAAAAATAGGATCACAAAGTGTAGTGCTGAAAAATAAAAGTTTCTTTCCTCAGTCTTGCTTATGCCACTTCAGTTTATATTAGCTTCTTTTACGGAACCTCATTTGATAAAGGTGATATACAGAACTTCAGAAAGAGCAGCTCTTGGACACTTTGGTTTTTATTTCTACTAGCCGATGTGTTTGTGGTTTTAGTACTTTCTGGGTTGCTTGTTGAATTTTGCTTTGAAAGGAGAGCTACTGTTTACTCTAAAGAGTGGTTTGTCAGGGATTGGAGTGGACATGTTCTCTTTTCCAGCTCCTGTCCCAAAAGTTTTAGGCATTATGTCTCTCCACTAGAGTCTTCCTCTCTCTGTTTTGAATTTAATTGAAAGTTGATATAGCTTCAAATAGATATTCTGAGGTACTTTTACAATCTGTATCCTAACAGGTAGGGCAATGAAATGTTGATGTTGATGTGAATCAGCTTGGTACTTGAGAAGAGACTTAGAGCAAGTTTGCTTCCTATGGTGCATGCTCTCGTCATTAAGCTGCTGCAGTAAAAAAAAAGGTATCAACAGCTCTTTTTCCTGTGCATTGTGGGAAGCCTGATCAGTTACTTGTTCCCTAAGAATTTTTCCATCCATGTTGCTTGACATATGGATACTGGGGTATTTAAAGGACTATTTTGCTGCTTTGGGACATGCCGCTATTTTTGGCGAAGTCAGAACTTTGGTTTTATGACACTTCTGGATCTCTAATTTAAGAGATTTGTTTTTAAATGTATGTGTCATTATAGAGGACTGATTTCATTGGCTTTTAGTCAGAGTTTTGAGCATCCAGGCTAATCAAACTGTGAAGTATGGAGCTGAAAGCTCAGAAGGTGAAGAACACAGAAATAACGATAAGGTGTAACAAAGATGGTTGACTTCATGCAGGGAGTTTGTCAGAGAGCTAAAATGTGTAATGTAAAATTAAAATGTGATTTTTCATTTCCAAAAAATGAGTCAGAAAATTGTGTGACAATAAAGTATTTTGTGCCACGGTTGTCCATCCCCGGAGCAGAGCTGAACTTCGCATTGAAAAAGGTGCTAGTGTGTTTTTGTGAAGACCAAAAATTAGAATATGATCATGGAATTATGGAGGACATTGTAATATGCACACCAAAATTAATGCATAAGGACTGTTCCCGACCTTACTGTTTCGGTGCTGATTGCACCGAAAAAAAGGCCGATTCCCCAGTTTCCCAATGCTTGTAGAATTGATTCAACAGATTCTCCTTAACACAGGTTAAAATAAATGAATAAATAAATAAATAAATAAAGGTAACCCTTTCACGGAGCTTCAGCAACTTTGATATCTTCAGATTATGCTTGCAGCTGAATGGCTTCTCTTGGAAAGATGGAAAATCTTTACATCTGCCATGGCTGCAGACAGGTATACCAGTTTAGCAGAACATGAGCTCTTTACATCACCAGGAAAACAAGGCAAGACTTCCACTAGTGGAGGTCAAACAAAAGTTTGTTACCCTTTGAAAAAATGGCAATTAGTCCTTATTTCTCTGCTGGCAGGCTACCCATTGCCCAGGCACTGTGAGATAGATATCTGACAGTAGCTAGGGGTTTAAATAATTTTATGTCTTCACACTTATGTTTAAACTGCAATATATATTAAAGAATAATGATAAAATTATTTAAAACACGCCATCTCACCCTTCTATTTTTGTGTTGATTTCTCTGCTCTATCCTCTTGTTTTCTTTTAGATTATTTTTTCCATCTACCTTAGGTAACATGGTAACGTATGCTACTTATGTAATGTTATTTAACATTTCTCTGTTGGATTTATTAGTTTTCCATAAATAGTCTGCAAATACTCTTAATAAAAACATCATTAACATTTTGACCTCTGGAGAAGCAATCCAGAGAGTTTACTCACATCTGTTACTTTTGGTTGGGTTCAGAACTGTGTGCCTGTATGAAATTCCAGACATTTGCCATGGTGTTTTGAACTTTCATGAGGCATTTTTTGTGACAAGAGTGTTTTTTCTGTTTATAAATATTTCTAACAGACACGTTAGAAAAAAGACAAGGAATGACATGCACTCTTCAAGCTGCCTTTCTGATCGTAAACCTGTAAAGGCAGGCAAAATTTCTTCTGTTGACTTCATTAAATTAGGAGTCAGGCCCAACATTCCTCCCAAGTGCTGTTGTGGTTTTCTTCTTTGTCTTTCTTCTAAAGAGGAGGAATTGAGAAGGAATAAAAAGACCTGTCTATTATCATCACTGTATTAACAGATAAAAAGATGCCAGTACCTACCATCTAACTAAGACTAAAAAGGCACTTAGTAACAGAATGGCCTTATACTGTGGGAGAGCTCTAATAGCTGGTTAGATCAATCAGTGTCTCAACAGACTCTTGACAAGTTTCTGATTTAATGGGTTGAGCCTGTTTCTAGCTGTTATTAGTCTAAAAGTTTTTAAGGTTTGACAAGACTAAACTCAGCCTGGATTGCCACTGTAGTGCAAACCTGGGATTTCTTCATGATTATGGCAAAGCAGGCTCCCTACACAAAGGGTCAAGTTTTCAACCCTTTTTTTAGTTCTTTCCTTGGCTTGTTTAAGAAAGCAAAATCAAAGATGGCAGAATTATCAGAGGCTGTCCATGGAGGCAAGATAAACCAAAATGAAGCTGCTAATTGTGAATTAATGCACCAGTGGTCAACCTTAATGTTATACTTGATTTCTTCTTATTCGTCACTTTTTAAGATGAATGTGTCATAGATGTCAAGATGTCAATGTGTGATAACTGCTTGCAGCTAAAAAGCATGTGTTAAACAGTTACATGAAATGTCATCAAATATGAACATAGTTCTGAAGGAAAACAGTACTGAAAATCATGATACCGATAGTGAAACCGGGAGAAAAGGACAGCTGTCTGATAGAGAATCTGGAGTATTGCTTTGACCACCCAAGCCACTGCCCTATTGTCAGCTGACAGTGTCTTCCAGAGATGAATGGTAAAACAACCACTCAATTTGGCCTTGGAAAGGAATTGAGCAGTGCCATTTGTGCAGAAATCTAATCATTCAGCTATTTTTGGTTTAAGTTAGAGCAGTCTCAGGACTTATATATGCTGGTTGTTGAGAACTGGATAGCGGTGTTTCACAGGATGAGGATTGCCTGTTGAGTAGTGTGTTCCAGCTGCAGCACTGCCTGCCTGCTAGCACATTCCTTATTAGAGAAGGAGAGTAAAAGTGATAAATAATACTTATGCCTATGTGACTTCAGCCAAGGTTTTTCCTACCTTGGGGGAAAAAACAGCTTTTCTAAATGACCCTTTGTTCTGCTGCCATGTGAGGTTGGATGCGATCCAGAAAATCAACCTTTTTATAGCTGCAGTTTTAACACAATTAAATGCTAGTTCTTATCTTCAAGTGGCTCACTGTGTTTCTAGTGCAAGTTTTTATTGACTAGAATAGTGAGCTTTAAATATGTAAATAAATATTATTCTAGTGATGCAAATTTAAAAAATCAAAATCTTTATAAAAACTAAAAAACTTTGTCAAACTAAGGATTAATGACAAAAAGCTTATGTTCTGGAATTTGGTTGGTAATAACTGGATTTTGCTTTGTGTGGAACTTGTCCCTGAAAGGAGATCTTTGTTTCTTTTTCTTTACTTCCTGAGCTTTTGGTTTTTCAAGCTGTTCACAGTACAACTGTAGTTGAGTTGTGGAGTGTGTTACATCCAGGCTGTCTTTCACATTCCAGCTGGAATGAGGAGATGTTTGTCATGGCTGATGACTACCGATGATGAGCGAGACAGCTGTGCTCCAGCTGTTCCTGTGGATGGCTTTTCTCTTCACTATAATGTCCATTGCAATTGACTCTGGTGGGGATAGTCTCAGTAGCAAAGTGAAAAATACAGTGATGGAAATGACTTTTCTCAGGTCTTCTGGTGACTTCAGTGCAACACATTAAAGGTGCACTGATGGAAAAACATGGGAAAGTTTTACTTCTGCTGTGTTAGTTTTACTGTTTCCTGCATAAATGGCAAAGTTCAGTCTTTAGGGCTGTGATAACTTTGAAAGCAAGTCAAAATGACAGTGAGTATATTTCTTTCCCCTTCTCAAAACAAAGCAATTTAGATGCCTCCTGTGCTCATTTTCAGCCGTTCCCGTGGCTGTACGAACAAGACATTGCAGTTCCTACTTTTTTAAGAACTTGATTCTCCTGTTTTGATACAGATGTAAGAATTTCCTTCCTAATTGTGGATGCAGGGTAGTCAAAGACTCCCTGACTTCGCTCATTGAGGCTTGAATCCCAGGTGATGGTGATGCGTAATGACATAGCAGAGTGCTTAGAAGTGTATGCTGGCACAACTGTAATCTTATAAAAATCAGAAGAGTGTAGGCGTGTACCAGAATTACTAGCCACAGAGATTCAAAAATCATGAGTGAGCTTTCAAAAGACAACACCAATCCACCTTCCTATAAATGATGCGATTATCAAGACAGTGACATCCACCCCCCTACCCCTGCTTTAGATTGTCTCTATTTTACTTACAGATTTTTAACCTTCCCCATACAGTTTGTGAGATAAAAGGAGGTTTTTTTGGTTTTATTGAAAGATGAAATTAGGTTGTAATTTGCATGCTTTGCCATGCTTGAGCAGTTGAGCACATAGAGAAGGTAGGAAGTATCTTGTCTCTTAGTCACAGTAACACCGTAAGTATTTATGGTTGTTTTTAAATTAAGTGTGCACCATTTGATTGCTGAACTACAACATTAAAATCACAACCGGGTGAAATATTCAGAGCAGGACATCCAAGAGTGCTGAGCTAACAAGATATAAACATTTGAACAGGACCTTGAAGTGTGCTACTAAATACACATGCAGATGGCTTTAATGAATATTTCATCTAGGGGACCTTACTAATTAAGATCCATGTGTCCAATGAAACTTGAAAACCTATTATGGTGCTTTTTAAAATTTAACCCTATGTCATCTTTGTTAAATGATCTATGTGTAGATAGGCTTGTGTGTTTTCTGGAATGTGTAAAAGAGGATAAATGGATAAAGACTCCATTATCTTTCCCCTGTATAGTTCAAGGCTTAAGAGAGAGGTTTTGGCATTCTTTATGTGAAACTGGTGTTTACTTCAGGAACTTTCTGAGTTGTGTTTGAAGGTTCTGTTTTCAGTCATATCAAGATTTCCATGATTATCACTATGTAGGGCTGAAATTTTGTAAGGATGTAACTATTTGGACAAAGCATTGAAAAAAATCAAAAGCATTGCGTTGCATTTTCATCTTCATAGGAAAGCTGTTTTCCATCTGGAGTATGGCAATGGCCAGGTCCAAAACCCAAAAAGGGTCACTGAAGAAATGTATTATAAATTTTTAGGTAAGCGTTTATTGGTATTTAAGTGAGCTGCTAGCCTTAGAATATGTGTTGTGGCTTCAGCGCCCTTCTGTGAAGCTCATCCAAAGCCTATGGGTCATGTCACTTACATGATACTCTGTAGGGACTTGCATGACACATAGGCTTTCTTCTTGCCTCCTGGATGGGATGAATATGTCTCTCCCTGCATCCGTATATTTCACAGCCGTTATTTGCTAAATTTGTTAGGTGGAGATTAAGATCCATAGCATTTATTACAGACTGGAGAAAAAGCTATGTCAGATCTCTTTTTCTTGTGCAGAGCTCGGTGGTCATGAGTTAAATCAAGTTTGCTGTTTTGTTTTGTTTTGATTTGTTTTACTACTCTTCTTGCTGTTGTGGTTATCACTATTTGTGTTGCTGTCATTCTTAGGATCTCCAAATGTGGGCTTTTACTGCATTGTTTTAGGTGCAGAACAAAAAACCTCCTAAAGCTTCTGTAAAGTATGTGAGAAAGGCAACACTGACACCAGGAGACAGAATTGTACAGGTGAAATGTGCAACAGACTTGTTTGGAGTGAGGGCTGTAGTCTCTTGCTGTCAAAGAGTTTTTAGGTGGTTGTAACCATCAGGGCATAGGTGGGACTTTGAATAAGGCATTTTGCAGATATTTATAGTGAATACCTTGCAAGTGAGAGAATAGGGCATTTTCTGAGAGTGCCTTTGTGCTCACTCTGCATTCTTCGTTCCTCGTGGAGACTGCAGTCCAGAAAGGAAGAAAACTGAAGCAGTTATTTCAGTTGTGGAAGGCAGGTTGCTTACAGATTTGTGAACAAAATCCCTAATGGCTCTCTGTGACCCACTGTGAGACATGGGTTTAGGACTGGCTAAAATAATACCCTTGAGGATCCAACAGCACAGATAGCTAACCAGAGGCTTCACAGCAGCTGCAGGGGTTACTGCAACCTTGAGTCTGCTGTGGCTGCTCTGTTGCAGAGCTGCTCTCTCCAGGGACCAAAATTTAGGCTACAAGGCATTTTTCCCTTACAGAGTGAGTGGTGACCACAGGTTTTGGCCCTAAGATGTGTCCTTAGTTGATTAGGTGTATATGTCATGTGAAGATTAGATTATTCTTCTGAACTTGTTTTCTCTGAAGGAGAAAATTAACATATTCCACTAGAATATTAAAACTGAGATGAGAAGTGGCACTTAATAGCTGACTACTCAAAAGGGAGGTTTTGCTATATTTAAGGTAAAGATCTTTTGATGACAAAAAATACAATGGCATAACCCGGTCTACTGGAAGGTATCCGTGTCCGTGGCAGGAGGTGTTGGAACTCAGTGATCTTTAAGGTCCTTTCCAACCCAAATCATTCTGTGGTTCTATGATACTTTTATATTTGTCTTGAACATACTGAAGGAGAGGGAAGAACTTTGTTTGTCAAAGTCAGCATTTACATGATAGTTCATGATTAGATTTCCAATCACAGACTTTCATTCAGGCCAAGGAGATTGAGATGTGCTCTGCTGTCTGCTACCCACACATCCTTTTCTGGCTTTTATATTTGCCTCAGACTGCAGCAACTATAGTAGACTGGTGTCTTATGCTGCTGCAGAGGATTAGCAGGATTTGTAACCCTGATGAAGAGATTCTATTGAAAAACAGGAGTTTTCTGCTATTATAATGATAATGACACAATACTGAATTATAAACCATCCTGAGTACCTCTGTTACTTGGTGCTATTGTTGTACCTTCTGTTTCTTTATGCTGATGTAATTGTATTTGGGTTTTATTTAATGCCTTACTGCTGCATTTAAAAAGGAAAGAACTGTAGAATGCAAGAATAGTTGTATGACCTGTGAATGCAATTTCTTTCTGACAGCACAAAATTTTAAAAAAAGTTAAGATGATAAAGAAATGGTTTTATTTTTCTTTTCAGGTACCATGATCAACAGGATGTCACTAGCAACTTCCTTGGAGCAATGTGGTTGATTTCAATAACTTTTCTATCCATTGGGTATGGTGACATGGTACCTAATACATACTGTGGGAAAGGAGTCTGTTTACTCACTGGAATCATGGTGAGTGTTTCTGAGTTTATTCATTGGATGTGAGATTAAGTTTT
Source organism: Pterocles gutturalis (assembly GCF_000699245.1). Taxonomy (NCBI): domain Eukaryota; kingdom Metazoa; phylum Chordata; class Aves; order Pterocliformes; family Pteroclidae; genus Pterocles; species Pterocles gutturalis. The sequence goes on along the minus strand of NW_010145334.1, from coordinate 22,779 downwards.
CTGCAATTAACCCCAAAACTTGTGGTAGTCATAAAGAAATATTTATTTGCTGGCTTGTGATGTGTATATACTTACTCACACTATGCCCATGGTGTTCCATTCCTGGTAATGGAATGGAGGGTTTTCTTCTTTAGGTAAAATTTAGCAGCTGTGTAATGAAATACAGAAAAACAAATTCCACCCTGACATAATTCACAGCTTCCAAATATCAGTAAAGTCTTTCATCAAATGTTAAGGTATCATATAATCTTGATTTTCTTTGAACATGTGCATTTGGACCAGTACTAATAGTGAATCTCCAGTTATGACTTTTGTTTCTTACAATTAAGTTACTCACAAAGAAATGTGATGGTGGCTAATCTCCTAAAGCATTTTGCTTGAGCATAGTTTTCTACTTATTTCTTATAAGTCTAGTAACATACTATCCATAGCATTGCTTTGCTTTAAGTGAATTTATGTAGTGCAATTTTCACTGTAAGAGTTTTGTTACCATTGATACAATGCAGCAATTGTTAGTCCATGCATATTCAGTATATATTTATTAACTGTACATCATGTGTTGTTTTAATTTTTCTGTGTTGCACCATTTGGTCAAAGTTAGGCAGGGAGTAAGGCAATATATTATGTCTGGCAAATTTACATATATCTACAGTAAATTAGAAATTAAAAAGCTCTGGACTCTGCCACTTTTATTTGTATCAGCTCTTGTGTAAATGTCCCTGTGAATGAGAAGGGCAGAAAGACCTGAATGTTTGCCACTGATTATGAGTAATAAAGTCCAATATCTGTTTCTGTTAAAATAGGTATATTGGGATTATGGCTGAAAGCAAATGGTGTCAAATAGTTACCTCTTTTGAACAGGTGTTTTGGTAAAATTTTCATTTATAAGAGTGTATTTTATGTCCAAAGAATAAAATAGATCAATGTATTTTTGTAGTGTTTAAGAATTTTTTCCACATGCTTTAAAAAAAAAAAAAAATCTGACACATTTCAGATCATTGGCTTTTGTTAAGAGAGATTTCCAGTACATTTTGCCAGTGGTGGTAAATGCATATCTCCTTAAATACACAGTTTGCTATGTAGTTGAAAGGTACAGGCTGAAAGCAGAGGAATGACTCAGAAGGCTTCATCTTCTGGGGTATTTGCCTTTGCTCCTCTTTCTGAGCTGGATTTGGATGCCAGCGAGAATAAAAACATGGTCATAACTTCATTAGGAAAAAAGGAGGACAAATTATACATATTGCCACAGGGATGTGCTGAATGGGGACAGAACCCTGTTAGATAGCTTGCTTTCTTCTCAGGCACTGTTTAGAAATACGAGGCAAATACTTGAAAATGCAGGTATCGGGTAATTTTATTCACTCTAATTGTTCAGGGCTTTTTGGCATTTCATTATGAAAAACACTTAAAGTAACAGAAATATAGGACCTTCAAAGCCCTGCAGAAGTGCAATGAGAGTAGTAATATTGATACTAATCATCTATGGGTTTCACATTGCTGTTGTGTTTGTGCTAGTGCAAATGTTAGCAGCATCTGGACTGTTATTTTGAATAGCTGTGAGTAGGCTTATGATTTTACTATGGTGAAAACAAGGTAAAAATAAAATCAGAAAAACAGACTCCAGATTATTGCAAATGTTATTCTATACGCCTGTGAATAAACCACACTGAAGCTGAAATTGTAAGATGTATTTGTCATTTTGCTCATGACAGCACCATTTAGATTCAGATGTAAAATTATTTTTGGCAGTTGTTTCCATTGCTCTGGTGAAAAACTAAAGTACTGATTAGTATTTACCATTTGCACACATGTCATTTATTTTTCACAACTGAAACAAGATTCTGTAGAAAATTAGACTTGTAAAATATATGGATGATACTCACCTTTATGTCTCTGGTTTTTATGATTAAAAATTCTGCAGCTGGTTTGGAAGCACGAGGGCTCCAATCAGAATCTCATGGTAATGAGTTTGGGATGAATACCTACAGAGACAGAAATATTCTTAACCAAAAAATGAGCTAGGTAGCTCGTGTGTGGTGATAGGTAAAACAATACTGAAAGCCTGACTCCTAATTACATGTTACATATCTGTGATATGGCTTTGGCAAATGTCATCTTTGAGAAAAAAAATATGGAGCAATGGGAGAAGGTCAGATGTTGAAACTACTCTTTCATTTTATTTAAATAAAGAATCTGAAAGATATGAAGTATGAAACAGTGAACATAATAATGAACTATCTTCCAATATTTTGCAATACCAAAAAGCTGACAGGTCTTGAGTCTAACCCTTTGAAAACTAGTCTTCTGAAACTTGTACAGTAACTAATTAATGTTTGTTGTGGAAAAGATCCTAGAAGAACAGACTTTAGTGATTTTTATTTCAGTAGGAGTGGTTGACGGTCTAATTAAAAGATACACCAGGATAATTGTTGAATGAGTATAAGAAGTAAAATAAAACTGTGTATGTGATTTTAAGAGGGAAAATGTAATTTCTTAACATCTGAAGTAGCAAATACATTGTTGGATTAGTGTGATCAATATCAAATACCACTGAGTTTTTGTTTTTGGATAAGGTCCCTGTTAAAAAGGGAGAATAAATATAAATACTTATGAGTACAAGAGCAGCTACACAGATCACTGAAGAGTTAATATTGGCTTTGCAAAACTGGTGGCCCATGGAGGGCACCTTTGGTGTCTTGACCCCAGTGAAGGGAGACCCCAGGTGCCCTGGCTGTCCTCCCAGTTATGCCCCAGAAACTGCCTTCTGTGGCATGGAAACTGGGCTGCTAAGGCTGAACCCTGCATTGTGCTCCAGCCTGAGCAGTAGACTTTATGCAGTCTGCTGATGGCACCAAGTTGTGCTAGCTAATGAAACTGCAGCTATTGCTGTCTTGAGGCACCTGTTCAAGTGACATCTCTTACATTCTGCAAATACATACTGCTGGAAAACTGGAAAACCTTTACACATATTCAGATTATACCAAAAAGAAAAAAGCCTTGACAATTGTTTAAGAGTAAACCAGAAAAGAAGTCTGATTAATGTCTTAGGGGAAAAAAAAAAAAAAAAGAAACCTGTGAACAAAGAAGGCAAATAGTGAAAAATTATGTACTGTCATATTAAACAATTTACTTTTTGATCTTGCAAAGCACCTAAATGTGTGAAACTTTAATGAAAATACAATTCAATACAGAGTTGTTGGCATGGGTTGATGCAGAGATGCTTTACAGACAGGCAAGTGAAGCTGAACTGGGTACCTCAACTCGATCACCTATCAGTGTTTCTCAAATGAGATTTCACTAGGCAGTAGTACTAGACTATAGGCCAGGTGGCCTATAAATCAGGTAGCAAATGTGTCCTCTGCCCTCCGTATTCATTAGGTAGGTCTACCAGAGCATGATGGATGGATAGAAATATGAGTACTGTCACTGTTTTCAGAACAGGATGTAGAGGAGAGAGGGAGACTTAACAGTATCTCCACCATGCCATGCAGCTCAGCAGAGTTTTGTCTGCCCACTGAAGGTGCCGTCCATGGTTGTCAGCACACACCCAGAACATCTCTCAGATCCTGGTCTGCAGGCTGAGCTCAGCTTCAGGTGGAGGACTGTGTGCTGCTTCTCAGTGGAACTGCTCATATAGGTGACACTTCCACCTCCTTAATGGCTTTTTGGAATTAGGGACTTGGTGCGGTTTGACAAATTTTCCTGTCTCTATTAGGAGTATAATGAAGTTAGCAAAAATTTAAAGAACGGAAGTAGAAATTGGTAGAAGTAAAATGAGGGGGCAAGTGTGAGAAGATATGGGAAGATGCGTAATTATTGACTGTGAGATAGATAATTTTTACAGATCTTTGCAAGCTTTTGTACCTACACAAGATAAAATAATCACAATCCATTCTTCTGACCCCAAATACAAGTATCTGTTGCAAGGTTTGAGAAGGACTCTTTTCCTTTTACTTCCAGCACTATGTGGTGAGCTAGTGCATTAATTGTATGATGCAAAGCTAAGGATGCAGAACCTTCCTGCAGAGCCTTCCATCCACCAAGAGTTAGGAGCAGACATGCAGAACTAGTAGGTCAAAGCTATGTTGCTGTGATAAAATGGACGAGTTGCAATTGTCCTGTTATAGGATGCACAGGGTGGTTGACTATAGCTTTGATGAAGATTGCTTTAAATAAAATAGCTGTATTTCAGTGTCTGCCTTGCTAATGCTGAAAGTTCAGCCTAAATGCTTCTTTTATTGAAATGAACTCTAAAGAGATCATCAAGCCTATGAAAGAACTCAATAAGTTAGCAAAGTTTTTCTTTACATCATAGAGGTGGACAAGATTAGATTTTTTTTGGAAATTTTTAAAGTAGCATCTTTTAATTACAGGATTTGAACATCAGTCATATAGGTGAAGAATTCTTATTAGAGTAGTAACAATGCACTCAATGTGTACAATCTGGCCTTAGGGATACTAGGTTTTATTAGTTCTAAATCATTAACCAAAAATTAATCAGATCTGTTTTTAATCCTTCTCCTGCTACAGTTTTTAATGTCCTTGTGGAAGACTGCTTTTATTTCAAAAGAATCACAATTCCTTTCTATGCATCATGAAAAAAGTGACGAAGATGAGGCATTTCTGCTATTAGAGAAGGGGACTCTTCATCTACGGTTAATTTGTCGTGTTTGTGCATACAGCTTTACCTCAGACTCAGCCTTGTCTTGCCAGCAAATACAGAGAACTATCTACAAGAGGAATGTGGCAACTAGAGTCGTATGTTTTTAACCATATGATTTTTGTTGGCAGCAAAATCTGAACTGTAATGTTTCTGAAATTTAACAGTTTCTAGATTGTAAGAAAAAGAGAAAAAAATTAGATTCTATCTTCATAGTTAACATTGGCTGCAGATCTTCTGGGATGATTCCTGAAAAAGAGAAGAAGGTAAACATCAGATTTGAGTGATGTAATATGAAAATTATTTTATAGAACTTTCTGTGGATAATGCACAAAAGAGGTCATAAACTATTTTGCATAATAATGCCTAAAACATTGTGGTATTTTTTTTCATGAAAACTTGTTTACATTTTTAAATTCTGTAACGAGTTGCAGAAACACGTAATTGTTTGTGAAAAATGGATTTGAATTACACTCAAAGAACTGAAAAGGTATGATTAAGACTAATATGCTGCTTTGTGGGTAGATAGGTGTGGTTGAAGTGATAGAAGCAACTGAATTTTCTGTAATAAGAGTAAAAGAATAATAGATTGTATTGCTATTTAAATGTTTAACTAGAACGTTTTACACATTGATCAAGAATCTGTAATATCTTTATAATTTCTAGTATCTGGTGGTAAAAAGTTAGAGCAATGTGGTGAATAGTTTTGTGAATAGGAAGTCTACTAGAGGAATTTCAAATATCTAGAACACAGCTCAGTTTTTCCTTCCCTGAGAGTACAGGAAAATATGAAAACCTTTTCATGCAAATTGGTAGCATGTCAGGTCCATGTCACAAATACATAGTAGAATTTAATTCAGTACAATTCTACATAGTAGAATTTAATTCAATTGGTTCTGAGAATTCAGTAATAAATATAAGTGATGTCAGTATTCACAACAGATTGTGTTTATTCTTTCTAACATAATATAATGTAAATGGACAGTGTGGCAAGCAGAAATGTAATATGGAGAAGACAGTTAATGATGCTTGAATTATCAGAGTTGAAACTATTAAAAGCTAGGCTGCTCAGGAATTCTGCTCCTCGACTATTGTTGTTCCAGCACACCAGATTGACAAAATGGAAACGTGTGTAAGGAACAAATATCGTTTGGGATTATTTTATAGCTATGGCTTATTAGGATAAAATTTCTAACTGAAGTAAAGAAAACTTAATTGTCAAAATCAAGTTGAGAAGCTCCAGAGAGTGATCCCTGAAGCAGTGGCGGTTAGGGCAGTAATCTGAAATGTGAGAAAATAGCAGAGGCTAAAACAAAATCTCCTAGAAGGTGTAACCCTCTTTTTGAATTAGAAAAATTATGGCAAAAACCTCCCTCAGAAGGTCTTCTGTTTCTACTAGTAGAGCAGGGAAGTTTTTGAAGTGTTGGAGGACAGGGGAACTCCTTCCCACTTAGGTCTAGCGAGGAGTTATGGTTGCAGTTCAGCAAGTTCTAAGACAGTTAGTTGCTGGCTGGAGTGAACAGCAATTGTGCCACGATATCTTTGTTTACATAGATAGGACCAGAGCTGATGACTGTTACAGCAAAACTTCTGCTTTGTTTTGAAAATGTGTAATGTCATCCATAATAACTTCAGATGCAAAACAACAATACACTTTTACACATATTCTCATTAAAATTTTGTATTTACAACACAGGTGTTGGGCAAGAACATCATCAGTAACTGGCATCCTGAATTATTAAAGTAATGTTTCCCATGAGCCTTATAGGCTGTTGAGCCTGCTCATTTAGTGAAATCAGATTTCACCTCCTTGCTCAGCAAAAAGGTTTTTCACACATTGGCAGAAACTGTCTTGATCTCCAGGGGCTTTTTACTGTTACGACCACTGAAGGTTTCCCAGGAGCCCAGCCACGAGGGTACATTCAATTCTTGGGCTTCTCTGTTTTTGCACTACTATGATTTATAGGTTCCCCTGTAGAAGAGAGATTGTCTTCATTTTATAAACCTGTCCCAGAAGCCTTTCCTAGTACCCAGTTTGGATTACTCAAGAAAAGGAGTTTACTTTACTGTCGCTACAACTACCCATTACTGTGTCTGACAGTATTTGATCAATTTCATATTTGTATATGACATTTAATGCTCTTCATAATTTTTATTTTCACATCATTGCTAAAAACCTTATGGACTAATTAGAAGTAGAGAAATCTGCTCATCTGTGTATAGATTAGAAGTTTAAATGTTGCAGTAAAATTCTAGCTGTGGTGTTGACAAACTCCACTAAAGACAATAGTAGCCAGGCAAATACTGAATATATGGAAGTATAAATAATGCAAAACTATTTTAGGTCACCTTTTTGGCTCAGATGGCATAGTTGTTCTATTACTCATCCTATTTTTTTTCGGTGTTGCAAGGTTACACTTCTCTCCCAGTAGACATTGACAAATGCAAAAACACATTTGTACAACACCACTTCCCTAGTCTCTGTCTGTCTTGTGGGTGGACTCCTCCCTCAACTTTTGCATTGCCTGTTTTAGACAGAATTTTTTTACGTCAAGCAAGACTTTTTTAAATTATTTTTTCCCCTCCCCAGGTGGTCCTGTAAGTCCACCTTCTAGAGAGCCAAATGTACAAAATACCTGTTTAAATTCTTACAGATTTTCATTTTATGCAGAGCAGCGGGAGGAATGCTGTGCCTTTTCTGGTGCAGAGCTAAATCTCCCACCAGAATTATGTCTGCAAAGCGGACCTTCTCTCTCCCTCAGTGGATCCCAAGGGAAGTGAGCAAGAAATGTGGCAACTACCTTCTTTCAGATACAGGCAGGTATAGCAGGACATTTTTGTGACAGCTACAGCACTAAAGACTGCACGTCACTTCCAGTACAGAAAACCAAAGATGCCAGGAGACGTTCGGCTGAGACACAGATATGCAGTGTTGCTTCCTTTCTCACCAGTAGTGCCCTCCAGACGTATATATGACCTCCAGGCAGTTGCAGAAATGGCTCAATTTTTTTTTTCTTGCAAAGGTATTTTGGAACCTTATCAAAGAAAGAACCAAGTGGAAATGCTAGAGGCGTTTACTTAGAGGAGTACAGGGTTTCTCTGCTGACCAAATGCTGTTTTCAGTGGAGTTTATCAGCTAGTGC
>NW_010145334.1:0-14945 GCF_000699245.1 Pterocles gutturalis | reverse complement strand
TTTCCCTTAGATTACCCTTTAGTTGCAGAGTCGCAAGCACCTCTCTTTGGTTATCACTAAAACTGGGCCTTTACTGCAATGTTAGATGCAAATGCTAGATTTATTGAAGCCTGAACCCTGCAGTTTTGCAATCACTGTCTATTGCACCAGTGTGAACCCTTAGGCTTAGCATGTGTGAGCAGTAGGAAAGGCACGGTCTTGATCCAAACTTCATAGCCTCACCCTCATCAGATACTTTGGGCAACACTAGCTTTTTCTGTCTAGCTTCCATGGCTATGTTTGCTGTAGTTTACCATAATGGAAAATTCTCTGTGGTAACTTTAAGGTAGTCCGTTGTGGTCTGGTGGTTCTGATGATAACAACGGAAAGCTCAGGATGGACTGCATCAGTGAAGAGGACAGAGGGCTGTGATTAGACTGCTAAAGGCATCTCAGCTGTTACAGTATATAGTAAGTATGTTGATACATAATCTTGGCAAACCACAGCAGGGTCTGAAGGAGGAAAAAAAGGCAAAGTCAGGTCTAGTGTTTTGATGTGTATGGTATAATTGGTTAATACAGACCTACCATCTTTATTTATTATTATTTATATTCCTTCCACTTCAGGGCTCTAACACCTGAACCTATTGATACCAGTACAGTATAAAGATAGTAGAAATACATAGTTCAAATTACTGAACAGTTTACCATCTCCACAAAGCAAAAAGAGTGGTGAACAAGGAAGCATTATGTAGGATCAAAACAACCTTGGCACACCAGAATCTCAATTGCCTTCAACTGGTTTTACTAGGCTTTGTAGTAAGTAATATCCTAAAAAAGTAGGGGAGGAATTTGAAAGACAACTATATATTAGACTTACATGTGTTTTCAGGGAGCTTTTCCTAAGTCAAGAGATGATATAAAGGATTTTGTGTGAAAGGACTTATTAGAGCTCAAATCTATGGGATGGAAGAGCCTGGAGTCATAAAATGTTGCAACTGAGGGCAAATGTCCTTCTATATGTGATGCCATGAGAAGGGAATAGGGGGACACAGAGCAGAGTAAGATTGTAAAAATGACAGGCAAAGAAAATAACCATTGCAACAATCTCTGATATGGTTAAGAAAGAGATAATTTGCTTTGTTAAAGCAGATGAAAGGGAATAATTAAGAACTAAGTGCCAAGAGGACAGACTGTGCAGACAGATAGGGAAAGTTGGAGTTTCTGATGCCTAAGGGTAAAGTGAAAGATAACACCAAGTAATAGCTATTTTGTTCTGAAGGGCATATTTAAGCATTTTGTTCAGTTGCTAAATTTAAAGTATAACTTAAAATACAATTAATTTCACCTTTCTTCTCTTGCTGTTTTCAAATAATGTGGTCTTGATGTCAAAAAGCAAATGCCTATTGACTTTTTTTTTTTTTTCACTCCACTTCGTCCATTCTTTCATTAATTTTTCTAAGGAACATCAGTCATCATTTAGGCTTGGGTAACTGAAAAAATAATTAGCCTACTAGTGTCTAGCAAGTACCTAAGTATATATGTGAGTCAAATACCCACATATACTTATTTCTGTCAGAGCAACTCACTTTGTATTCTAGGCATCAAAGAGGGTACCGAAGGATGGCTTTCATGGACTATTTCTTACCTGCAAGAGCATTTGAACTTAAGGCATCCTTCTCTGTCCTGAACAGGAGCAGCATGTTCAGAATTAAAGATATGAATCACATTGTAAAGTTTTTTGCAGATACATCAAAATATTTTCGTACAGGACAGCAGCTATACAGATTGACAGTAAAGGCAAGTTCTGTCCAGTGTAAATGGCTATGAACCTTATGCTTCAAGACTGTACTGCCTTTTTCATTTCCTTTGTATTATACAAAGTTAATAAAAGTTAAGCAAGAGCTTGAGGCAGTGATTCAGTTTATTATCAAAACAGAATAAAACAATAAAAGATGTTGGAAATTATAAAATGCAGTAATCAAATATAAGACTTTTTTGAATTTTATTCTCAAAAGAGCTCTTCTGGCATTTAAAATAATTATTGTGATGCTTTTACCTAGCCTAAGTCATTTTAATAAAAAAGTAGCTGCTGTATTATGTAGTAAAGATATAAGGAAAAAACCTGAGCATTCATTGAATTCATCCTACTCATTTTCATGTGAATCAGGATATTCAAAATCATGGCAGGTATGACGCTTACAATGCTACCGTTTTTAAAGTAACTGTGCTGCCTCTATGTCATTTCGGCAATTTGGAATAATTCTCACTTTATTAGTATTTTTAAGGATGCTGAGATCTTCAGGGGAGCCATATAATGGTGCAGAGCACTGTAACATGAAATATTAATTAGCATCGTGTACTTTAAGTGGCATTTCAATCTTATTTCTATAAGCTGTTACTTGTTAAAATAATGAGTGTAATTTGTTTTCCTTCAAGGTACTGCGAAACATAAACATGCAGATAGTATAATACTTCCTTCTTTTGCAGAAATGCTGAAAGAGCTCATTTCCATATACTGAGATCCCATCAGATCCCAGAAAGCCAAGAGGGGAAATTTGAATCTAGAATACCTTGCCGTTGCACTAAGCTGTTCTGGTGATAAGGAAGATAGCAGTGCATATACACCCATAGCTTGCTGGTGACAGTATTCTTCTGCTGCAGGCAGTGTCTTTCATGTGAGATATAAACTACTGTTTTTAACAGCGTTTGGCCTTTATAGCTGGCGTGCCACTCCGAAAAAGCATGGGAGTTCAATGCAAAGGCTGGAGTAATTTCTACTCAAACCGAATTGCTTTTGTCACCATTCCTCTAGCCTTTTTTGAGGGGGGCTGGGAAGGGGAATCTAATACCTCTCCACCCAGTAATTTGGCATAAACAGCGCTTATATGCCACTTTGCCCATGGTGTCTGTATTAATAATCTCATTCCGTTTTAGCATTCTTCTGTAAGCAGACAGAACTCAAGTTCTGTCATTAAATCAACATCTGGCCCTGGTTATCCTGACATCCTAGAACAAAAGGTTGTTCTTCATGTTCTAACTGTTGTATGGGGTAACTGATTTATTTATTTGCCTGCAGAGAAGTCTTCTGCATATTAGCACTTCCATCCTGCCCTTCTTCACAGGAAGGAGACTAAAGGCGAGCTATCTATTTCATGGAGAGGTAGGGCATATGGTAGAGCACCTCCTGCCTAGTCCTCTTCTCAGTAGGGTAAGTGCATTTCTGAAGTGCTCAGCCTTAAGATGCATTGGCTGTCTTCCTCTTTTTTAACTTAGTGGGATCTAGAGAAGCAAATGAACTTAAAGCCCCATTTTGACTCATGTCATGGAGAGAGCAAGACTTCAGGTAAATTTCCATTAACTTCTATCAACACGGGGTTGGAGAACAGAAGGAGAGGAAACAGCAAAGCTAGAAAGCTTAGTATTGAGGACAGGAGAGAAGCAGGAAATGCAGCAAAATTACAAGGGACTCATTCAAGGGAATATTGAGAGCTGTTGGATGTAGAAACTTTGATAGGTGAGAACTAATTGCAGACAATTAGGTGTTTGTGAAGGAGCAGATGGATTTCTTGGAACAATGTACCAGGGAAATGGAGAATTAATTAACTGTAGACATTCACAAAATTCATTGGGTGCCTCAGTAAGTAACAGGGGGAGCAGATTCTTTTTTTTGAGGACAATATGTGAATAAGTGTTTCCAATGAGTTAATTTGTTTTGCAGTCTCTATGTGTTTATTAATGGAATTTGTATTTTGGAAGCTTGATTGAGTGATTTCTTCTGGAACAGGGCCAGAGTAAATTAATAGGCGAAACACTGAGAATGAAAAAAAGTCTGCAAAAGAAAAAGTGGTAAGGTTCAATGTGCAACAAGAGACTGCTTTATACTGGAGCATAACTAACACAGGTGCAATAACAACTAGATTGGGGTGAACCTGCAAGTTAAACTCAGACTTATATGTTTAAGGTGATTTTTGTACTTCTGTAAAAAGAACTGTAAACATTTGTTAAAAAAAAAAAAAAAAAAGACTAAGTCAGTTGAATGTAATAGTCTAAGGTAAATTATCCCTCCAGATGTGTCTAATAAATGCTGCTTCTCATTGCCTGGGTCATTTTAGCCTCCTTTCTTTTCCTCCCCTCTAAAAAACATTCCAATTTGTGATGCTGACAAAGGCACTGTCATTTCAAAGGGACAGGCATCTTATGGCTTTGGCCTGTTGTGAACATGCATGTCTATGTGTATACACGCGTATGAATACATATACACAGCACAAATTAGAAAAATTAATATTTTCTCCATCCAAGTTTTGAGGAAATGGTCTTGTGTATGCTATTTTAAGTCGTAATAAGAAAAGCAAAAATACTATAGGAAAAGATTGTTGAGGGACTCAGGGAACAACAGGGAAGTATACTAAAGTGATTAGTACTAAATTTATTATTATTTTTAGGCCCCATGGAAAATCTTAAGAAACTTTTTTTTGTGTGTGCTAAATACTAATCTAATATTATTTTCTCTTTATCAATTGCTGTAACCTTGAGACAATTGTTAAGAACAAGTATTCTGCATTTACTTACTAGTATTCTGGGTTTTAAAAGTTGTTTTGATCACCCACTTTGTTTATACCCTAGAAATGGGATGAGTTCAAATTTTCAACCCCTGCAGGAAAAAAAGCATAACTTTTAAATGATGCTGCTAACTAATTATTTTGATGCCTTGACAGTTTACCAGCCTGTAATTACTGTCTTTTCCTATTACTCTGAACTGAAGTAGCTGTAGTGTGTTCACTAGATTTACCAGGGATGAATCACCTGATGCCTGCCATGCTTCTACAGCAAAGGAGAATCTTCCAGTAAAAACTCTGCAAAATGCAGTCCTAACGTCTTGGGGGTTTGTTTTATTGTTTTCAGGGTGCTGGGTGCACTGCACTGGTGGTAGCTGTGGTGGCAAGGAAATTAGAACTTACCAAAGCTGAAAAACATGTGCACAATTTTATGATGGACACCCAGCTAACTAAAAGAGTAAGTCACACTTCATTTTCACCACTGGAAAGAAAATGTGTGTTAATTTATTTCTGCATTTGTTTTAAATAGTCTCCTGCTCCGTTCTCCTACTGAAATTTTTCATGGGTGAGATTTTGCAAGGAGGAGGAATTGAATGCCTCGAGTTTTTCTCTGAATTGAGAACAACTGTGAGTTCTCAACAGATTTTGAGGATTTGAATATTCTTCTATAGAGAGTCATTGCAGCTGGAAGATAATTGGTATAACCAACAGTTAAACGCTGTAAAACTAAAGACTATTATATTAAACTAAAAAAAATTAATGCAGCATGTGAGTAGAATATATAAAATTTTTGTAGCTAAAATAGGTGAAATGGCTGTTATATACAAGAATTTCAGGCCATGAAGGATCTTTCTAAGAAGAAGGCATTCATCATTTGTGAGTGCGATGGTCTTTGCAATTGTCTTGTGCACTCAACATGGGGTTCCCTTAGCAGCACATGGTGCGAAAGTGCCTTGAAAAATATTTGTAGATAATAATATTTTTAGAAGACATTATTTTTAAAAAAACTCTAGAGATCACTAGAAGTCATAAAAATATTTTAAAATTTTCATTATGGAATATAATTTAAATTATAATAACATCCTGGAAAATTAAAGAATGCCACCAACAACAGAAAACCTTTATTGAAATAAAACAGGTCAGTGTTGAGGGAACAAGAAAATGAGTAGGAGCTACACAGTCCTCTCACCTTGTTTAATCTTTGTTATTGAGAAGAGCCAATACGGAGGAGAAGGTCCTCACACTCACAACAGGAACTCATCGGAGCTTGTCCTTAATGAGTGGAGACCACAGCTCCATTCCAGGAGGGAAGTAGGTTGGCTGCCTCAGCACTGCAATGTGCAGCGGTGCAGTGCTGCACTGCCACAGGTCCTCTGCTGCAGAAAGCCATGTCATGTCTCTGCATGCTGTGTTTCCAGGACACATCAGCACACCACTCTGGTTCTTCCAGCTCCCTCATTTCTGTGCTGGTCACCACTAGCAGCCAGTATCTCCCCTAAGCAGTCAAGGTGGGGAAAGACTAAGGATGAGCAGGAAGGCAGTTCTTATATAAAGTGTGTATGACTTGAGGTGTCTATCTGAGCTTGCTGATTATACTCCTGTTATAGTCAGTTAAGGTCTTATTGATACTAGATCACATAAAACAATTGTTGTTTCCTAACAAGGCATTTCTCTAGTGTAATCTGAGAGCTGAGCTCAAAATATCATCAGGAGGGGAAAAGGTTTTGTAAAAATTGGCCAGATTTTGAGTCTAGTGTTCATTTGTGCCTTTTAAAGTTTATTTTATTAGCTATCCTCCATATAAATCTGAATATCAGTCTAATACTATATCCAAGCGGTGCTTTGGTAGCATCAAACTCATGAAACTCAAAGCACATGAGAAGCAAACCAAGCAAACAAATCTGAGATGTTCATCAGGTCACAAATTGGATACGCAGATACTGGAGAGGTTTCATCACAGCCTGAAGATAGTCCTATCTTGTGGAAGTGCAAGGATGAGACAGAGGTTGTGAGGAAGTCTCTAAAATGTGATTGTGCTTCCACTGAAGTCAGAACCAAGGGTCTTCAATACTTCTTCAGGTACAAGCTGGGGACCACTTGCTGGGAAGACCTACTGCATGGCATTCTTGCAATGCCTTTACCTCAACATGGACTTAGCTCGGATGCTGCAGTAACTGACATGACATAAAGTTGGAAAGAGAGAAAATAAAGATGAATAATAAGAACAGTTTTCCTTTGCAAGTAGCCTCATAGTTCTGTCATTAATCAACATTGCATTGAAATTCTTTGTCTGTTGTTTTCAGGCATTCTTGATAATTTTGGAGGGCCTAAGAATGAACTGTAGGTACTCTTATCTTTCACATTTTTTGGAAAGCCTAATTTAAAAAAAAATCAAAGCTTTTATGAAATAGAACACTGGCCCAGTTAATTGACAAGACATTTTTTAATCTCCTCAGAGAACAGTGAAAAAGAAACAAGAATAAAAATGTAAAGAAAAAAGTGTGTTCAAACAGCTCTGGAAATTTAAAAGAGTGTTAAATGGCTAAGAGAATTAAGAGCTACTTACCATACAACAAGAAAGAGAGAAATTCTATGATCTTATTAAATACGTCTAGTTAATTGCCATACAGATAATGCATTAGTATATCCTTGGTGTAATTTATATTGCCATGAACACCAAATGTTGCTATCTCTTTAAAGACAGACAAATTATTCCCTGATGCAAAGAGAGCTTGTCCCAATATCATGTCTATAAGTAATACAGAAATTGTTCAGCAGTCCCCTTGGTCCAGTTATTTTTCTCTGCCCTCAGTGCTGTGGCTTCTTGATGTTCTCACTTCCCACAGTTAGGCAAGGTCTTAAGTGCTTTAGAGGGAGTTTATACCAGAAAAGAGAAAATATGACATAGCGCTACTTTTGACAGCATGGTGTTTTTCTTTTATTAAACAGGTGAAAAATGCAGCTGCCAATGTACTCAGGGAAACATGGTTAATTTATAAAAACACAAAGCTGGTTAAAAAGATAGACCATGCGAAAGTAAGGAAACATCAACGCAAATTCTTGCAGGCTATTCATCAGTAAGTACTATTTTGCTTTGGTTTTCCTCTCCGGGTGTTTCTCTCTTAGTTTTCCTCTCCCTCATAGTCACTCTTAGTCCCCATGTTCTGTCCTGCCCCCTCCCTTTTCTCCCAGCCCTCACCCTTCGTAGAATTGTTTGTGAGGTTGATTTTTCTCTGAGAGTAAGACAAAGGTAAGGTTTTACTGTATTACACCAAGAAAAAAAAAAAAAAAAAAAAGAGTATGCCAGACTTTAAGTACTGATTGAAAATTCTTAATATGTATTTGTCATAAAGCACATCAAAACCAGCAGCATTGCACAATGATTCCTTGGACTACATGGGAGAAAAAAAATAGATACTTTTGTCTTCAAGAACCACAGATTCAACTTGAGGAATGTTCAGGACCCATGCCAGTATTTGTCTGCTCTATTTATTGTTCCCATCCAGCCTGAGGCAGCCGTTCGTACAGCCTATGAAATTAGTATCCATGAGATACTGGGGACATCTAGATAAATTAAGTAACTTTAATTTTAAACTGATGTTTTGATAACTTCTGAGTGTGAGTCCGGATCTGGGACAACCTGTGAGGAGATGTGAGGGAAGTGTCCATCATGAAAAGAACACCTGTGTGCCGCTTCACAGGAAAGCACAGTTTATCGTATTTCCTCTTAGTAAATTTAGGCTAACAGTCATTGTTTCTCTGTTTCATAGCAATGTTTTAAAGCAACAGGTAGCTAAGCTTAAGGTACGAAGTATTCTGTAAACCTTGATTACTGTATTATATTTAGCAGACTTGCAGGATTAATTGTTACTGTGCTATTGCAGAAATACTTGAAGGAATAAAGAGAGGACAGAAGTCGAGGCATTTTTATGTGGGTATAAAAAGTGTATTCTCCCAGTTTGTTCATCCTGCTTAGCTTAAAGGATTGGGAGATAGAGAGGAGTGGCAGGCGTTCTGGAATAGAGGATGGCATGTCCTGTGCATCCTTTGCTGGACTTGAATCCTTGATT
This sequence comes from Pterocles gutturalis, assembly GCF_000699245.1. Taxonomy (NCBI): domain Eukaryota; kingdom Metazoa; phylum Chordata; class Aves; order Pterocliformes; family Pteroclidae; genus Pterocles; species Pterocles gutturalis. Next base: position 6,338 of record NW_010145334.1, on the reverse strand, counting down.
GCAAAGAGTATTCCTTTACATTTTAACGTTTCTATTTATTTTGTGTGTGTGTATGTGTCTGTCTGTGTGTGTGTGCACGTGCACACACACACTTGTTCAGAGAAGAATCTAAAAAGCACAGCAGGCTTGATCTGCAGCTTTATATATCATTCAAGGCCAGAAGAGCTTCACAGATGTAAAGTGTTGTTCTGCACCTACCTTAAAAATTCATTAATCAGGTGGGGAGAAGAAGGTAGCAACAGTAATTTTTTCCTAGCTGTGCCAGCCAAACTTTGAACAGCTATGTTAATAATGCATTTCCCTCTGTCCTTTAGTGCTTTGCATCCCATCCCCCAAACTTTTGTATTTTAGCAAAAGAAATAATAATTTTCTCAATATGCTGAAGAATGTTCCATGGATGGAAACATTGCTCTAGCAGTTTGGTTTCTTCCATCTGTAGCAGAGTAGCTGGATGCAAATCATTTTTTCTCCCTTTGCATCTTTGAACTTTTCTCAAGGGACTCGTGGTAGTCTGTGGCTCTTCTTCATCTTTCTGGGTTCTTAGATTTTTATTGGTCCTCTTCCTTCACCTTTCCAACCATTTAACTGGAAACAGAAATAAAAGGACTGAACTTTCAGGGCCAGTTTTATGCAAGAAACTAGAGCAGATCATGACAACAGTCTCAAACTCACGGTTGCAGCTCTAGAACGTCTGAAAATATACATGACTGTGCTGGCTTCAGCTGGTCTGGGTTTTTTTTGCTTCTCATACACAGTAAATAAGATGAAGGTGAAATCATCACTCTAATTTATTAAAAGGCATTTTATGTATTGTATGAATAAAAAAATCTACAGATGATAGTTAATGGGAAGGTCTGAAGCTATTGCAGGTTCCTTCATCAGGAATGCAAGTGAGTTAGAGTCCACCTCAAGCAGCTATTGATTGAACGAAGTGGCAACTCCCTAGGACTTCCCACCTTCTGAATTGAGCCCACTGTGCTCATTTGGTTGTTTCAGTATATTTTACAGTTTGTTTTCTTTTGTTTTGTCTTTTTATTTCAACAAAATGAAAATAGAGCTCGGAAGTAAGTTGTATGAGCTGTTCCTTTCTAAATTTGCAGAATTTACCACTGTCTGCATGCAAAAAACAGAGTTTTTATTTGTGAACTTAAGTGGTCTGATTGCTGCCATGGAAATGCGATCCAGAATCATGATCTTTTGCTGTGATAAGTGAAGTTTGTAAAATCAAGGTGTTTCATATTTACTCTTAATGAATTTAAGAACAAAAGTCTGACAGTATTCTTTAAATCCAGCTGCTGCAGCTAAAGACTTGCCATTACCTAGAGACATGTTTTTGCACTCTGTGATAGGTATTGGGTTGGCTACCACAAGGAATTATCATCTTGGTGTCAACTGGTACTTGTATTGCTACAATGGACTGAATTCAGAGGAGCGCCACAAAGATGGTCAGAGGGCTGGAGCACCTGTTCTACTAGGATAGGCTGAGAGAGTTGGAGTTGTTCAGCCTGGAGAAGAGAAGGCTCCAGGGTGACCTTATTGCAGCCTTCCAGTACCTGAAGGGGGCCTACAGGAGAGATGGGAAAACAGTCTTTATCAGGGAGCTTAGTGATAGGACAAGGGGTAACAGTTTTAAGCTGAAGGAGGGTAGATTTAGATTAGACATTAGGAAGAAATTTTGTACTGTGTGAGTGGTGAGACACTGGCACAGGTTGCCCAGAGAAGCTGTGGATGCCCCATCCCTGGAGGTGTTCAAGGCCAGGTTCAATGAGGCTTTGAGCAACCTGGTCTAGTGGAGGTTGTCCCTGCCTATGGCAGCAGGGTTGGAACTCGATGATCTTTAAGGTCGTTCCCAACCCTAACCATTCTATGACTCTATGTTTTCTTGGAATTTTAAAATTGCCATACTAACTGGCAAACAGATCAGTCAATGAATCTTAAGAAAAGCAAAAAACAGATATTCAGCAAATTATTTGAGAAATGCTCACCAAATCACTTGAGTTATCATTCTCCATTCAAATCATTACATGCTTACCTCTAAGTAATTATTCTGTTCTGAGACTGTAATGATAGAACACGGCACCCTCGAGACCCCTCCATATATTTTGCTTTAGAATAGCTCCAGTTTATAGCCTCTGAAAGAACGATTCCTACAGTCTGCATTTATGTTATGCTCCGAAGGAATCCTCCAGGGGAGGAAGAGCATATGACATTCCAGTAACAAGCTGCTAGAATGTCAGTTTCATGTGAACAATTGATTTCTACCTAAAAGAGTTATCTCCATGTGTTTTAAAAGATATTTCACTCTTCACAACTTATTTTCTCATGGCAGTTAGCCTAGATAGGATAGGAAATGGTCAGTAACTAAAGCTTGGAACAGAAACCTCCTGGTTTTGGAATATCTCCAAAACTTTCTTTAAACTAGCTTTCTAAGTAACACAGTCACTGAGAAATAGGTAGAGTATGCATTAGCAACCCACCTGCCACAAAATGCTGCCAAACTTATTTTCATTTGATAGCTAACCAGATGGTTAGATTGGATGGCCCTTGACATACTGTAGACTGCATGGTATATCGCCCATTATTTATAAATTGATACGCTGCTTTTTAAAAATGATATTTCCTGCTTAGAACAGCTACCAGAAAAGTCATTGAAAGTCCAAGTAATTCTCTGTTGGGAAATGTTGAACAAATTACCTGTACTTAAGGGAGAAATTGCTTATTTGTGAAAATCGCATCTACAAACCACTCCTCTAGTATTTAATCTGAAAAGCATGGATTTCTTTCAGGGAACACTTAAGAAGGGTCATGTATATGTCTTTCAAAGAACGTGCATAACTAGTAATAATGCGGATAGGTAGGCATCAAAGAGAAAAATATATCCTTGCCGCTTCTTTCATAGTTTTCTAATGCTCTAGTTTTATCAGCACATTGAAAAGGAATGGCTAACACAAGTTTAAAACATAATCATATTTAGATTAATAAATTATGTAAGAAAATTAAATGTATTGGCAAGTACGTTGGTTATTTAGCTGCTGGGCAGATGGAGGTTCTGTTTAAAGTAACAAGAAACTCACTTATCACTGTATTTCCATTAGGTTCAAACACGTGCTAACCCAATCCATTTCCGACAGAACAGGGCTAATACCTGTATCTAGTCATGTAGGCATGGGAAGATTCGTGATTGCTACAACATTAATGACATAAAACAGTTGTTCTATGTTTCTTCCTATATCTACTTGTCACGATACCGAGGCTTTGAGGAATGTTTTGGCTTTCTTTCATGTAGTCTGGATAAATTGTTTTCTCCCTTTTTGAATTCAACTTTGACCATGACAAATGGTATTCTCAAGGACATCACATTTCCTTGCTCTTTCCTTTTTTGCGGTGTTGAAGAAGCATGCTTCTCATTGTAGCAGGCACATGACCAATTCTGACTTTACACAAAGTACTCAAGGCATTGTCCATGCAGTTATTTGCTCTTGTAAATTTTGTGCATGCATCTTAGAAATCCTAATATGACCACAGACACAAAAAAATCTGACTTAAAATTCCACTTTTTAGATTAAGAAGTGTAAAAATGGAACAAAGGAAACTGAATGATCAAGCCAACACTTTGGTGGACCTGGCAAAGGTTAGTAGGCAATTGCTGTAGTTTTAGCGTTCATCCTTTCAAAATGAAGAGCTTATAAGTGAAAATGTTATGCATTATACATGCAAATATTGTTAACAAGTTTGTTATTTGTAGAAAACGAAAATATGTGTCTGTTTGTGGTAACACCTACTGAATGAAACATATTGTTTATGGCTCTGACCAAAGTTTGAATGTACTACATTTTTTTTTCTACATTTGAAAAAGATTTCACAATTGAGAGGCTGATTCAGAGAGCTCCTGAAGTGACTGCAGTGGTCATGTTAAATGATGAACTGTAAGCAGGCTGTAGTAATGTAGTGCTGCACAGTAAAGAGACTTCCTGTCCAGTGATAGTAACTGTCCCGTGAGGGGCCATAGTACACACACTCATGCAGACTGGAATTAGAGGTTCTCGTTTTCTGTTCCTGTTGTCTCATACAGCAGTGACTTTGGTCAAGTAAATTTAGGTCTTCACTTGTTTAAGTTTTTATAATAAATTGTAGCTGCTTAATTTGCCAGTATATCATAAGGCTTTGTTAATCTTTTTTAAGCCACTTGAGATGAGGTAGAAGAGGCTATTCAGTTGCAAACTGATTGCCTGTTTTTTGCTGGGTTTTTTCATTAGTATAAAATAATAACTAGAGAGTTAGAGGGCTGAGCCGAGAGCATTCCGAGTTTCACATTAGACCTCTATATTTAACAGCTACTTTGATCTTAATTTGAGGCTACATTAGAGTCATTAATGGGCTTTTCCTAAGGGTTTCTTGTACACCTCTTCATGTACCTCAAAACCCTCCTCAATTTAAAGTGCACCAAGGCAAAGATTAAATGCTTCAGTGTTCATTCCCCTTATATTTTAGAGAACCACTTGACAACTTTAGTTGCTGAAAATACATTTCAGTCTAATGCTTCTGGAAACTAATAGGACTTTTAAGATACTATTTAATGTAAACTACTTTGCTTTCAAGGGTTAATTTAGCATCTTGAAACAGGGGGCAGAGAAATCGTTTATCGACACTCATCTGTTGTTGAAGTGTTTTGCACTTCGGGGAGTCAGTCATGCAATTCATTTTCATTCCCTTTGGATGGTTCATAAATTTTAACCATTTTGTTTACTGAATTACATCCAGTTTGACTCTATAGTTTAAGTCTAATCTGAAGTCTCAGTCTATCAGAGGGAAGAAATTAATCTTTTTTAACCAGTTCCAGGTCTCTGTGAAATAACACATTTCATATTACATTTTTACTGACAACTATGACATTGCTGTCACCAAGCATTGTTTTGTAGATGACAGATAGACTGGGGAACACAGAAGAAGAGAAGCATACCATTGAGATTTTCCTTCTTGCACTGCATTTCAAAAACCATCCACCCAACTACTCTTACTACAGCCAGTTAAAGAAAACTTGGTCAGCTTAAGGAGAAAGCAAATGAACAACATTTGTGTTCTGCTTAGAAAAATGTGGGTGTTTAAAACCAGAGGAAATACGGAAGAGTCAAGGACGGATCATGGCTTTGGAGCCTTTGGTCTCCTGGTGGCTTACACAAGTGACTGTTCACAGAGCTTAGCATGGTGCATTTCTGAGCACCTGAACTTCCAAAAAATGTCTGTCTTTTCTCTAATTTACTTAGACGTTGGGGAGACACTCTTTATCAGGTAGTGTAGTGATAGGACGAGGGGTAATGGCTTTAAGCTGAAACAGGTTGCCCGGAGAAGCTGTGGATGCCCCATACCTGGAGGTGTTCAAGGCCAGGCTGGATGAAGCTTTGAGTGATCTGCTCTAGTGGGAGGTGTCGCTGCCCATGGCAGTGGGGTTGGAACTAGATAATCTTTAAGGTCCCTTCCAACACAAACTAGTCTATAATTCTATGATTCTGTGATCTAAAGTGCTACTCAAATTACTTTTCTGCTCAACAAATTTAGAAGAATGTTTATTCTGAATCTACAAGGATTATTATTTCCAAGACTAGATATTGTTATAATGTTCATGTCCTTTTTTCTGTGAAGTGCAAAAGCATTTACAAACCCTTATAAAGTTGTACTGCTTGCTACATTTGTAAAGTCTCTGTAAACCTTTGTTTGCATCCTTCTCCTTTCAGACTCAAAACATCATGTATGACATGATTTCTGACTTAAATGAAAGAAGCGAAGATTTTGAGAAGAGAATTGTTACTCTGGAAACGAAACTGGAAACTTTAATTGGTAGCATTCAAGCTCTCCCTGGACTGATTAGCCAGACGATCAGCCAGCAACAGAGGGATTTCCTTGAGGCTCAGATACAAAATTATGATAAGCATGTTGCCTACAGTGCTGAACGATCACGGTCTTTGTCAAGAAGAAGGAGATCATCCTCCACAGCACCACCAACATCATCAGAGAGTAGCTAGAAGAGAATAAGTTAACCACAAAATAAAGACGTTTTGCCATCATATGGTCAATATTTTAGCTTTTATTGTAAAGCCCTACGGTTCTAACCAGTGTTATCTGGGTTCTGATGTCAGAATCCTGGAAACCTGAACACATCTTAGGCCAAAATGAGTGAAAACTCTTTCTTTTTTCCCCCTCCTTCTCTCAGATGCACAATGAATGCACCTATTAATGCTATATTAGATTGTTCCTCCTGTAATTTCACTAACTTTTTATTCATGCACTTATAACAAACCTTACTACTACAGTATATAATATGATATAATATAATATAATAT
>NW_010145333.1:0-10965 GCF_000699245.1 Pterocles gutturalis | reverse complement strand
ACTCCATCCCATTCACCACAACTCTCTCTCGTATGTTGCTCTCTTGGAAACTACCTGAAAACAGATAAATGCTTTATTTTAAGAAAAAAAAATAAGAGCAGGAATCACTTCTTTCATTTTTACCTATTTAATGAGTGAGAAAAGGAGATTGCATTGTGAGTCAAACCATAAGATAAATTATTCAATTTATTCAAAGCAAAACTCTCTAAATTCTTTTGTTGGTGCTCTTCATGCCATCATTGTGACAATGTGATATTTTTCCCTCAAATTGCCTGAATGTCTTGCAAGAATGGGCTGAAAGTTCTCAACCCTCTTGAAAATAGAATAAGTAGCTTCAGCAGTTGTGCTTTACTTGTTCCAACAACATTTCATCCTCCATAGTAGACCAACATTACTCTGCTTGCATTTCTTTACGTCTGTCATATGAAACTGATATAATGTATGTACTGCCTTGTGAAGGACCATACTTTTCTGCTCTAATGTCATTATCTTTGTATTTCTGTCTGATATCTGTTCATGTTTTCCTGACACTAGTCTAGAATACAATTCATACCTATATCTCTTTCTGTGCTTTAGAGAATGTCTGTATAAATTGTATATAGAGTAATATATTAATCCTTTTCTCTACAAAAAGTAATATCTTCAGTTTCACTTTTTGCTGTAAACTCCTCGAACACAAAGGTTTTAAAAGGTTAATGGCCAACTACCCCAAAAGAAGCCACATGTTACAGGGAAATTTATTTCTGGTTGAGTTTTTTTTATGTTGTTTTCTAGCCATGTAAAGTATTGAAAGAAGTTTAGGTTTATTGGAATGTTCTACAAATGTAAACTTCTAATTGTACACGTAAGATGGAGAGTTCAAATTTCAAGCAAAATAAATACAGAAGTTAATTATGAAGATTTTTTGAACTATTTGGAATTATATTTTCTTTGTACTATGGAGTATAACTTGCGTGTTGGCTGGCCACCCTAACTTTCTGCTATATAATTCTCTGACCATTTTATTAAGTTTAAATGTCTTTTCAAAATCCTCTGAGCTTTTCCCATCATTTTAGTTTTTTTCTGTTTTTTCCTAGGCTCCTATAGGGTTTTGACATAAATAGTAACTTGATAGATGAAAGCTTCATATTATGTAGATATATTTCATTATGGAGATTCAATATTCTAATAATTTTATAAGAATACGAAGGGTAGAGACCTGTGATCTTTTAAGTAATGTTATTTTAGTGGTAGGATTTTTCTTCTCAATGCATCTGAGTTAAGAAATATGGAAATACTAGTAATAATTTTATTGATATCTCACACTGAATATGTGTTAGTGAACAGGCTTATGCTGACAATAATAGCATTCCCATATTTATTTATTGGCATAAATACATTCTTGAACTGTAATGTAGTGTATTATATTATATTTTGGGCATATTTATGTTGTATAAACAATGTTCTTTACATAGCGATCTTCATTCTTTGCTATAGTACAAATTTAAGCTCAGATTTTTGAAATCGTTTGATATCCACAGTGGGTGTACAATTACAGAAACCTCATGATCCATCTAATTTCCTAAACTTGGTTACAGAAACAGTCAGTCCTGGACAGTTTCCACTAAGAAATCCCTGTGATGAAGGCTTCTCACTGCCCTAGTAACCAAACCTCTCAATACACCGACTGTTGTTCATCAGCCAAACTCAACGTCAGCACTGACAGTGCTTCAGCTGTTCAGCATTTTGCAGGCTACTTTGCTGTATAGCGTGGACCTGTCACAAGTCATGGAATATTTTAGTGGGCATGGCAAGCAACGGTTTCTGCAAATATGTGTTTGTATAGGGGCTTACCTTTGGGTATGTATTTGAATTAAATATTATGCTCTCACTTGTCCATTTAAAGCCTTTTATGCCTATTCCTGAATTAGACACCTAACCTGGTTACGTTATTCAAATATGCTGAATGTTATTAAGAGCCTTTTGCTTAATTCCCTTAGTTACTGAGAAACTTTATGCAGGATCTTAATTATTAGACTTCTACAAGTGCAGTAGAAGTTGAGCTATGAGGCCTCTTGATAGTGTGTTGACTATTTCTTATCTCTGTCGAATCCTATGATGCTCTGTATTTATCTAAGGTAATCTCCTGGATCTCACAATTATAAAGCTTAAAGATTGCACCAATAATATATTTATGTTAGGAACCTCTCTATTCAGCTTTCTAGCTGACCCTCCACATATAGCTCTTCATCTTGTGTAACTTCAGTTAGTGCTTAGTTCCACCCTCCACGGATGCCCAGTTTAGCTTATTTTCTTTTTCCATCCAGAGCTCTTACAGTGGATCAGGTGTGGTTTCTGTTTCTAACAGAATGTACCATACCATGTGAATGTCAAGTTAATTGCTTGAATTAACGTCTTTTGTTGACATTATTAATTATTAAACAGAAGACAACATAACAAGAAAATGTGTTACATTTGTGCTTGTACTCACATGGATTTCTGAATTATTTTTATTACATTATTTTTATAAACGTTAGGATTTAAACTGAAGAGAATAATCACACACTGGAACAGCTATTGCAGAAGTAATACATACTCAGATACAAAGATAACAAAATGACTATATCTTGAAGAATTTATTTCTCTTTATGAATTATTATTTTGAAATATAACTGTTATATAGAAATATCTTTAAGAGTTCAAATTCCAGATTTTTAGCTTGAGTTTTTGTAGACATTTTTCTTTTTTAATAACTTTGTTTCCTTTTTGCATGTTGGGAAACATAACATGAATTTAGACTGTACATTTCAAGATACAAAAAACACAAGAAACTTCTCTCTTGTCTGTGTTCTTACCAGTTTTAGTTTTGCAGAACAGGAGTAAACTGCTTTCTAGGCTTTACAAGTAGGTTGAGTCTTCTCTGCTGAGTGGGTGTTTTTAGGATTTTTAACAGCCTCCACAGTTGCTAGAGAAGATGTTTTAATGCCACAGAACAGTAATTGCTTGTTAGAATCCTACAGTTACTATGAAACAGGCTGTAAAATGGTCTGGATTACTTAGACAAATTACAAGTGCATTACAGGCTTAACATTTCTTTGCCTGCAGTCTTTCTGTTTTTGATAGAATTAACAGTCTAATTTTTACTGTCTGAATTATGCCAATGAAGTCTGTGGGTTAGCAATGTAGCACAAGGCAACATCTTATTGGGAACGTTCTCTAGCATTTCAGTTTCTAAAAATGAATTTTTGCTGAGTACTCCTTTATGAATTGTATGTCTTCTATCTTGCCACGCTGCTTGTCACTGTGAAGAGATGCTGCTGCAAGTTTGCCACCTTCTGCTGCAACATTACTGTCTTCAAGGCAGAATAGTGGTTGGCCATTGTGTTAAAATTCTTCCTGTTCTCCTTCAACATACATGTAAGGGTCAAATACATTTCTCTTGATAATAAATGTGATTGTGATGCTTAATGACAGAAGCAACTGTGCTTCAATTCCTGTATAGGAAGTCTGAGATACATATGCAGGTGAAGCATTTAAAGTAGTTGTTGCGAATCCCCAAGTGACTTGAAATACTCAGTTTCTGAAGGTTGAACCTTTAATATGTTACCACCTTCAACTCAGGTAGTTCAGGTACATACTGGTGGGTTGAAACAGCTGGTAACACAGCATGCTATTGTTTTCAAAGATAAAATATAGCACCTCATGGTTCTTTAAGTAGTTAGTGAATCCACCAGTCCTACATGGGTTTTTTTCTTTTGCAGTGAGAAACATAGTTTGTGTGTCTGAAGAGACATGTGAGATGTATGTCTCTGATTTTCAAGATTCTGCTGGAAATCAATTGCTACTGATTTTTATCTGTCATCTTGCCCTTGGCTCTCTCAAGGAGGTCCCAAATGACCCATCAGGACAATCTATCAGAAGAGTATTAGTGGTGACTGTCATTGTTAACCTGTGGTGCACTGGTGCCACAAATAGTCCACAATTTGTAGATAATCTCGGTGAGGCAGATAAGGACAACCTCCACTTTGTGAGATGTAAAGCTTCTAGAAGCACATACAGCCTGGAAAAAAGGTTTGTATGAAATTCTTAACACTGAAAATGATTAAAGAAGGACCCATGGTGACACAGCAGCCCTCTATCAGAGTTGGCCATGTCAGATGGACATGCTTCTGGGCAGCCAAACCCATATGAGAGGGAAGGAGGTTGCAGAGCCTGTGGGTCCACTTGGCGCCCTTATGCTTGTTTTTGCATTTTAACAGAAATAGTTTTTAATTACTAGACAAATAATTCTGTGATATCTATTCTTTACCCAATTGAATACATATTTGTGGCTAAGAAAATCATCCAGGTTTGCTTTATAGGGAGGAAGGATTCAGCCAAAGGGTAATTTATCCCATTGTGCAATAGATATCTAAGGCAGGTGGTTTTAAACCCCCTCCAATGTACTGTTTTCACAGTTGAGTTAATCAAGAAGAGAGCCGCACTTGGCTGAAAAAGACCTATCTTTCAGTCACAAGAAGCTCTTCAGTCCTGGCAAACCCATGATAAACTACAGCATTTGTGTTTTTTCCAGCTGCTTCAGTTACTGTATTTGACGTTTAGCAAAGAAATAATCCCTTAAGTATGCATTGCATGGACAACATACAAGTAGTTTAAAAAATAATTTAAGAAATTATTTTTATTTATTCATGTGTATTTTAAATGCCTACTTAAAAGTAAGGATTTAAAAATGTATTTCTTAATCTTCAATAGATATTCTGTCTCTCTATATATGACAGTTACCTAGCAAATTAAATTAAAATAGACACATCTAATCTTACATCCACATCTCATACAGCCAAAAGAACCCCTTTTATTTCCTCGTCCATGCACCCTGGCCAACCAAGCCTGACAGTTTTCAGGCACTTGTGTGTGTCAGATTTTAACTCCCAAACAAAGTTATTTAACTAGATATTTGTCCTCATTATTGGGTTGAGATGTGTATCAGAAGTCCAGCTGAGTAGAGGTTAAGGGTTTTGTAAAATTTGTTTTCAGAAGGGAGTTACTTTTTGAGTTCTGATATCTATACATGTGTTAATGGAATAATCAACCCTCTGTTGTTTCTAAAAATTTAGGAAATACTGTAAAGCATATAAGCCTTACAGACACAGCCTCAACAGATCTGCATTCCTCTTATGAGGAATACATTTGTTTTCATTAAGTACTTTGGCAGTTATATGGATTGAATGTAAATGGTTGTGCATATCAGCTTTTATCTCTCTGCTGGGTAATTAAAGCATAAGACAGAATATTGCATTTTAAAAAATTCTTTACTAAAATAGAGAAGTGACAGAGCATTGACAAATGTTTGCCTTCGGACTTTTATTTCATTAAGAGATGAAACTATGGAGACCAAAACTTTAAGAATACTTGGTTTGCTTACATACCTGAAGTAAATATCACCTGAATAAAGTTCAAATTAAAAAAAAAAAAAAAGTCAGCTGTAGATCCTGGTATATGATTTTGATCATTATTTTGGTTTTATAAATCTTTTAGAATGAAACTGAATTGGGTTTGAATTATTTCTCTCCTCTTTTTTTCTTAGAAATATTGCCTGCAACCTGGGCTCTTGAACAAAATGCAGTTTATTATTGATTATAGTTTGTTATTCTATTTGAAAAATCCAGAGATAGAATGTGTCAACAACATGTTTCTGTTACATCCAAACTACTTTTTTAAAGATTTTGTGGAACTGAATCAAGTGAAGACTCGTACGTTTGTGGAATAGCTCCAAATCAGTTTTTCTGGTGCTATACTAAATTGAGGAAATGTTTTCATCAATCTAATACTTTGAAATGTTGTACCTATTTGTCCATCTTATTGCTCTAACTCAATACAGAAACTATGTAATTATAATGCAAGAATCACATTAAATAAGTATATTTTCTAGCTTTGAGTTGCTTTACTTGCATCTCAAATTCAATTCCTGAACACGTGTTTGTCAATATTTTAAAGACTTTATATAAATAATAAGGGCAGAAGATTGGTCTCACTTAAGTAAAAAAATGTGTTTTCTCTGTAAAAGTAACAAACCAGAAAGCCGAATTACTTGATAGACTCCATATGTAGTTTCAAACTTCTGATTTAGATGGTTCGGTATAAGATGTTAAAATTAAGCATTTTGGAGTTCTGTGATCGCTCTTCTGAGTAACTTTTTTCTGACTAACTTTTTTTTAATTTGAGATGTTCTTTGTTTACAGTCAAGTGTTCACCTTCTTTTATATAGAATATATGTAATTAATAAAATTATATTAGGTAGAAGAGAAATTTATAATAAAGACATTTTAATTGTTTCTTTTTAAGATCAGCTGCATTATTAGCTGTCTGTTCACAAATCATAATTCTGTCTTTTTTATTTCTAGAGCTGTTATATGTCAACTAATAAAGCTAAGGTTATTTTTCTGTCCTCGGAGTTAAATTTCCAGAGGATAACAGATAGGACATTAATAGACATTAGTTTTTGCTATTGGTCTTCCAAAACAGATAGTGCTGAGTTTTTCAAAATGTATCTTTTGGACAAGTCTTTTCCTGGGGATGGCCTTCTAACAGCCAGTAAGAGAAAGTAGTTGTCTATTTTTGAATACCAGGATGTTGGAGTTGGGAGGTGTATCAGGTACCCTATTCTAAAAACATGCTGTTATCATTAAGACACAAGAGCTGTAGGTATAGAAAATGCAGTTGAGGCAGGTTGGTTGCAAAAGAATGTGGATTTCCGAAGTCTGAATGAATTCCGTCAAAATTCTAGAATGGGGGAAGAAACACTCATTATCAGGTGAAGAATAAAGAAATGAGGAAAAAAATACAAATATTTAGTGAGCAAAGTTGAAGTCTGATATAGTGAGGGTGATCTGAGAACAAGAAAATATACGTCCTAATATATCTGTTATTTAGGAAGATTTGCCTTGTTTTACTGACCAGTTAGGAAGAAAGTATTTTTTTAACCAAAGATAATTCTCATGTTTAGGTAACATTTTAATCAAAAATAATGATAGTGGGTCTAATGGTTGATCTTAAAACAGAATTCTTGAATGATTCTAACAAATACTGGTATCTCAATTCCAGGAGTTTTTAAAATGTGTAGAAGAAGTACAAAGATAGAGACCATTGTATTTAATATAGAAAAATGATCATGGCATGCCAAATTATTAGTTCATAAAGGTATTATTGGATGTAGCCTTTAAAAATACAAACTGAGTACTAAAATACTTCTTTGGGTTAATTTGTTTGTGTTATTAATTTGAAACAGGTACCAATTGCATGTTACCATGTTATGTACGTAAGATGTTAAGCGTAGCCTTCATCAAGTGAAATGAGACTGAGTAAAACTTGCTCTCTTAGAGCATGTATATAGCAACATGAAGGTCTGATTGACACACCAGTGAACAGATTCCTTTCAGCTTTTCCTGGATCTACTGAAAGTTGCAGTATTAATGAAAACATGCTGGCACATGCTTTGTTACTGGCAGGATCCCCAATGTGTCCCAATTCCACAGCAGGCTTGCTGCTAATGTGTGCTTCTGCATTTTCATTGTTGATACCCCCTCTAGCTAGGTTGTGCCTTCCCATGTCGCAGTCCAACATTCTTTTTGCTGAGCAGATAAACCAACAATTCTTAAAAATTGCTAAGAGGCTGTTTCAGAAGTAGTACTGCTGAAAGCCTAGTTTATAAAATATAAGACAGAGGTATGTGAAAATCTTAAAGGCTACTCATTAACAGTTGTATAGCTCAATCATGTGACAAGTGGCATTATTCCAGGCTTATGGGGAAGAAGCAGGTGCAGACAGTGTAAATGACATAAATCACGAAGAAAAACAAAATATATATTTTTTTAATTTAAATAGAGAAGTTGGTTTATTTCTCTAAGCCTTAGAAAGTCTTGAAAGAAAAACAAAATTCCAACATTCGGGATTCTGACATTTTCTCTTCAGGAATGTTCTTCAGTGCATAACACCAATTTTATTTTCTTGTAGAGTGTATAAATTGAGGCATAGCACCCAGTAGTAAAGCAATGAATGTTTAAAGCATTTGTGCATAAAGCTGCCTCAAAGGATAATTAGATTATTATAATGGTACTTACTTTGAGATAGCTAATTAAAAAAAATCTATTGCTCCCAAGCTTAATTATTTGAGTAATGATTACATATTAGCAACCTCCAAATTTCAGTTACAAGCAGCTACAGTTGAAAAAAAAAATATTGGGTTTTCCTCATGAAATCCAACAAGGTGAAGCTTTACTAAATTTTGATATTAATAATTTTCTGTCTTATGTACTTGTTCACTCTGTTATCTTAGAAATGCCGTAACCAGCTAATGAGTACTTTATAAGTGACCCTCTGCTCTCGTGTCATACACGAATGCCAGAGTATTCTGAGGTGTTGTATGGAAGTTGCACATGCAGCTGCTCACCATTATTTTAGAAGTGGCAGGCAGTGATGAGTCAGCTTCCATTGCCAACTCCTCTTACAACTTGTGTAGCTGTGAATGCCTCTTTAATTTTTGTTTTTAGCTGGCCAGTCTATAGCAGGATGCATGCAGTTGTTGAAAATTGCTGTTTCTTTGTATTGTGTCCCCTTTAGTTATAGCAAAATGAAAAAATAATTTCTTGTTTAGTTTTTCAAATCTAAAGCTGAAGCCATTTGTAAACATTTCGTCAGTTTATTATAAACACTTCACTGACGTCATGTCACTCAGATATACAGGAAAGAGCAAGGGAAAAAATAAGTTTTCATGGTTTCTATAACAGAAGGCTATACCTGACAGCTTTGACAGCTTTGCCTTCTATAACTTTATTATTAGAATTTCAGGTTGCCAGTGTACTTCAGTCAATTGTTTCCTAGGACATGTCTGGTGATGCCAGAATTTCACTACTTTTTAGAGATTTTTCACTATTTTAAATCCAGACTATATTGTTTAAAAATGGAACAAATATATTAGTTTTTTCCCATTTCCTCTGGAGCAAATAAAATCATAGAAGAATAAAACACACTTTTATAATATCAGAGCGTGTCTTTCCTGTCTGTTCCAAAACTCTATAAAAAAATTAGGCAGTACTTCAGGAGCAGTATTTTTAAATTTCTGACACTTAACTGTTTAAATCATGGTGAAAAAGAGCAGAACATAAATTAATTTTTTTCTTCCCCTTGAAATCAGTATCAGTCACTTTGTAGAAAAATGTTGATGTCCCATCTTTCCATTTTGTGATCTAAGAAACTGATGGTAAAACTCTCGCTGATGTCAGTAAGGGCCATGATATTAGTATATGGGAAATATATTAGAATGCTTTTTCCAGGAAAATTTGAAGAGCGAGAGAAGCATCAAAATGGATATCAAACAGTATATATTACCTAACTCAGTGTGATCACTGATAACCACTTTGTAAAGCTTATATTCTTGTATTCTCAAAAATTGTGTTATCAGCCTTGAAAAGTGATAAAATCTTTTTTCCTTTCCCTATGATTTTTGAAATCATATATTGTATATATCAGTGAAAAGAACTTCATAACTTTATTAAAACCTCAGTATCTGCATTTATATTTATAATGTTAGAAACATAGCATTGAAACCTACAAGTTGTGAAGGATAAAAAGTAATGTTTAAATAGAGAAGCTAAATTATTCCTTCCAAGAGGCAATAAAACTGAAAAGCATTCATTATAAAAGTAATAAAAACTTATGAGTCCCATTTTATTAAAACTACTATCCAGTTTCCTGATGGAGCTGGATTACTTAGAGGATAAACCAGTGACATTTTTTGTCTTGCAATGGGGTTTATGTCTAAGGTGAGGTCTCCTAAAATTAGATCAATGTTTTTAATGTGAATCCTGATGGATGGGGTTTCATGTCATAAGAACATAGAATGGTTTGGGTTGGAAGTGACCTTAAAGATCATTGAGTTCCAACTCCCCTGCCATGGGCAGGGACACCTTCCACTAGACCAGGTTGCTCAAAGCCTCATCCAACCAGGATCATGACTCCCAGTTTAACATGAGCACCTTATTTTCATAACATCATTCTTCCTCTGCTGATATTGGGACAGTTCATATTTGGCATCCACGTTGCTTTGTAATCCATGCTAGATGTTTTCTTGTTTATAATGTGTGAGGCAGTCAAAAATTACCAGCCAGGCTAGTTCAAGTTTTACATAAGGGATTTAAATATTGATAAAAACTGTAATTTTGAAATATATTGTTACTGAAACCATTTTTATATCTATATAACAGATAAATGTCAAGTCAAATTAAAAAAGATGAAACTGGTTGCAAATGTGAAAATATTTTGTGTAACTCAAATCCACACCATATTTTTTTGTCCACATTTAATGAAGTGCACTATATCACCACAGTAATTAATAAGTACAGCAGTGGTGTCTCTAGTCATTAATATGACCAACTGAGTCATATTAATCCTTTGAGTATCCACATACCTTGACTGAAGTAGCATAAAGTTATAATTACAGACAAGGAAAGAAAACAGAGCATAGTTATGGGGAGGAGAAGACTGATTTAGATGGGACAGATAATGAAAAGGAGTCAATCATTGTGTACAAGCAGCCCTATATTGGTATGAAAGGAAGAAGAATGAGGTCCAGAGGACAAACTTTTTTATTGGCTGGAAGGAGAAAAAGGCACAGAAAGTTAAGAACAAAGGTATGTATCAGCCAACAGCCGTAAAAGTTAATTTCCATGTCAGTGAGCAGACATCTGCTGCTGAAGCAGTCAGAAGTCTTCCCTTTAAGACATTGAAGTAATTCAAGTAATGCCATTGAAAGCTGCACATTTTAAAATATTTTGGTGTCTATAAAATAACTGAAGAAAAAGGTATTTAAGAAAAAATACAAAATTCTTTTTCATCTGCTTGTTTACCACATAACATGAAAAGCAGAAAGGGTCAATTTTTCCAGTGAGCAGAACTACATCACCAGTTCATAGAATCATAGAATCATAGAAT
>NW_010145332.1:0-1332 GCF_000699245.1 Pterocles gutturalis | reverse complement strand
ATGATCTGGAGCCAAGAGAGATCCAGAAAACCAGAGGGACCCGGAACACAAAAGGGGTGATCTGGAGGGTCCTCACCTATATAGTGGGCATGACGTGTATGTTATGGAATAGATTATTGGCTATTCTGAGTTTTCAATCTTAACCTAAGAGCAAATCCTAGGCTAGAAACCGTCTGCGCCCCACCCCCCTCCCCTGTCTGCAGGGAGCAGGGAAGCTGAAAGTATCTGTCCTTGAGTATCCTGGCAATAACTGTAAACATCACTTCTTATCAGCTTTTCTTCTGAGCACAAATCCAAAACACAGCCTCTTGCTAGCTATTATGAAGAAAGTTAACTCTGTCTCTGCTTAACCCAGGACAGTTACAATTGCTCCAGTCCAGCTGCAAGCAAATTAATTGGGCCGGTGTAACTAGAAATAGAGTTGGGCTGTCTCTAAGTCAAACATTACTTTTCCCTGAACTCAAGGGGGTCTGGATCTGCTGCATTGCATCCTAGCAAGGAGAGCTTTGAATAAACCTGCTAACCAAAGAGAGGAAGAAAAATGTCAAGATTACTTATCCTTCTTCCCTTGCAAGGATATTATCCGTTGCTTCTCCAAATCAGGCAGAAGAAAAGGGCCTTTGGCTGCACATATGCATTAGGTTGGCATCAATCTGAATTCATTACATGCAACTGTACAGAAATGATAATTGTGACACTTGGTTGTTTATTTTTTCACAGTGCATTCATTACATGGATTTTTTTAAAGACAGACACATAAATCTCTTTCCTCAGTTAGAAAATAGTTTAATTTTTTGTTTGCTGCTTGGTTAGCAGAGTCTCTGAGCCAGCCCTCCAGATCCAGGAGTATTCAGACTCTTAGGCACATGAGACCAGCCCCAAAGCTACCACTCTGCAGCCTGTCTCGGTTTTGTCCTTTCAGAAACTGTCTAGATCAGTCCTGTGCAAAGTGATTCATACTTGCTGAGAACCTATGTGACACGAAGAAACAATAAGCTGGTGGTAAAAATCATTGTCATGGTCTTTCCTACTTGATCTGGAAGAACCAGGCACGTGGTTATGACTCAAAAAGCTTCTGCTCTCCTACCTGGTACTATCATCTCCTGTCAGCTTAGTTAGCTGCTCCCTGGGTTCAACCTGCCTGTCCCTCGTGGTGGTACATCAACATGCTCCATCACAAGTAAGTTTAAACATGCATGTTTGAAAGGCAGACTGGTTAGATGTGAAGGAGGGTGCAAGATCTTGGCTTGTGTTTCTTCTTTGGTATTCAGTGATAGAGCAATAACAATTTTAGGGCTATTTTAATCATAGAATCATAGAATGGCTACAGTT